>NC_092473.1:0-60000 GCF_047495875.1 Pithys albifrons albifrons | reverse complement strand
GACACGTGCTGCGCACGCGGTAGGGGTGGGGGTAGGGTGGGGGGACGTCGTAGAGGGGTTTGTGTTGTTGGCGGCAGGGTTGGGCATTGTCAGGGGAGGCGAGGTAGACGTGATGCAAGAAAGAGAAGGGACTTGGCCTGAGGAAGAGGAGCGTGGTTGGCTTTGCTGGCTGTCTAGAGGCAGACCTGTAATCCCGCTGCCGGCGGGTAGACCTGGCTTCCCACGGCTGCCTGGGTAGACGTGGTGTCGCTCGGCTGGCCAGGTAGACACGGTGTCTCTGACTTGCGGACTTGGCGCTCGAGGCCCCCTGCTCCCTCGCCGTGCGGTTGACTCAACAGGTAGACCTGCTGTCCCGCTGCCGGCGGGAAGACCTGGCTTCCCGCGGCCGCCCAGGTAGATGCGGTGTCAGTTGGCTGGCTGGGTAGACGTGGTGCCACTGGCTTGCGGACTTGGCGTCCCCCTGCCAGGGGGTAGACCTGTCGCCCCACGGCCGCCCAGGTAGACCTGTTGCCCCTCAGCTGGCCAGGTAGATGTGCTTTCACCCGCTTGAGCACTTTGCATTCAAGCCGCCCTGCTCCCTCGTCTTGCCATTGACTCAACGGGTAGACCTGCTGTCCCACTGCCGGCAGGTAGACCTGGCTTCCTGCAGCCGCCCAGGTAGATGTGGTTTCTCCGGCTTGTGGACTTGGCACTTGAGCCACCTCCCCCCCCCTTGCCTTGCCGTTGACTCGATGGGTAGACCTGCTGTCCCACCGCCGTTTAGTAGACCTGTCGTTCTCGCGGCTTGCCGAGTAGATCTGGTGTTCCCTGGCTAACCAGGTAGACGAGGTGTTGCCAGGGAGCCGAGACACTCCTTGGCCTTCCCGTTGACACGCCGGGCAGACCTGATTTCCCGCCACCGGGGGATAGACCTGGTGTCCCGCGACCGGCGGGTAGAAGCGTTGCCTGTGGCGAGCCGGTAGACCTGTGTTCCCGCGGCTGGCCACGTAGACCTTGTGTCACCGGCGAGCGGCCAGGAAGACCTGGGGTCCGCAGCGAGCAGACTTGACGCTCGACCTGCCACACTCCCCGCCTCACCCAGACATGGATGGGCGGACCCGCCTGCGGCGGCGGTGACGGCATGTGGGTAGAGTGGCTCTCTCAGCTTGGCCAGTTGCCAGGCTCTCAGGTCCCGGCGGGTGGACCCGCAGGCAATGACGGGACTCGGTGCCCCAATGGACGAGCCTCCCTCGCTTGGCTGCTGCTGGGTGGACGTGGTTTCCTGCGCTCTTTGGGGAGAGTGGAGCAGGTCCCCCTCTGCGGCCTTGGCACCTGGGGAAGCAGGCGTCCTCCCCCTGTGTGCTTGGCCCTCGAACCCCCTCTGCCAGCCGGCTGCACAAAAGCGGTGCCTGAGGTGAAAGGGCAAACCTGAAGGCAAAAGCCAGCAAGCACCCGGCAGCGCCGGGCCCCGGACGTGGCGGGTGGCAAAGGGCACCTGGCGGTCACCTGGGATTGCCGGCCCTGGCAAAAGGTGCCCGTCGCCGCCATCTGCCAGCGGGCGGAGGTAGCGGCGCCTCAGGCCGGCGGCAGCGGCAACTCGGGCCAGTGGCCTCCTGCTGGACTCTGCTGCCCCTCCCCGTTTCTGCCAGCCTTTCGCCAAGAGCATTTCTTGACCCTTCAATCCGGGGCCGGGGTGGGACGGGGCTGCCGGGTCTCGCCAGCTCTGCACGGCGGTTGAGGGGAAGGGACGAGACGAGAACGAAATGGGAAGAGATGGAGCTGGAGCTGGAGCTGAGACAGAAGATGGGGCAGTGAAATAAAGCTTGTGGGTGTGGAGCTGGTGTCACTGAGGGGCTCATGGAGGGAGTAATGCCACAGATGACGAGGGCAAAGCTGGCATAGGGACTATGGAGATGAGTTTGGGACTGTGGGGCTTTCGGCTGCCATGCCTTGATGTGTTATTTCGGCCACCGCGCCTGCCCACCTCCTCTCGGGCCCCAGGTGTACCCTCCGCCTCTCGACATCAAAACAAAAACCGAGGGCTTGCAGCTAAGGGTCGGCCTGTGGCACGGGCGACTTTTCCCCCAGCGGCACCACTCTCCATGAGCTCCCAGGGGCGAGAGGAAGTGTCAGCAGCCTCTCGGGCTCTCTCACCCCTTCCTCCTCCTCCATGTTTCCCAGGTGTTGTGTGCAAGGCCGCAGGGCTGTCCCGTTTGTGATAGATGAGGCTTTTCAGATCGCGTCGGAAAGGGCCCAAGGCGGGCCGGCTCTTGCTCCGGAGGGGGTCGGTGTTCAGGCAGGGTGGTGTCCTTTCCAATTTGCTTCCTGTCGCAGGCGAGGTGTCATCCCTCCCGCTGCTGGGAGGGGCTCGTCTACAGTCCCAGGCTGTGTGACGGCCGTGTGGCCCTGTGAGCCCTCAGGTGTCCTCTGAGCGTGCGAGGCGTGTAGGCGCCGACCTCGGTATGGGTGGTGCCCCATGGGTGTGCTGGCCGTGAGCAGCGCCTGGGCAGGGGTGTGGCCGTGGAGCCAAGAGAGTGAGGGAACAAGCAAAAACCGTACGTGTCCATAGGCGTGGGGTTGCCGCGTGTGTGCTCTCAGTCGCCGCGCCGCCACCTGATGCTGAGCGAGCTGCTCCATGTGAGGGAGCCTCGGTCGCCGGGTCGTTCCCATCTTGTCGGGTCGCCATCTCCTCTAGCACGTCCATCGCTTTCCCACCACGGGCCAGGCCTGCTTCAGGAGTGGGTCACCCCCAGCCGAGCCGTGGCCTTTTGCAGGCAAGAGAGAAAGAGAAGGGAGAAGAGAAAAGAGACAAGGTGTGCGATGGCTCCCCGAGGCCGACGCTGCCAAAAAAGCTGTGAGGCGAGTCTGTGAGGCGCCATGCCTTCCCCACCCGGGCGCACCCCCGCAGCCACGGCCTCACCTCATGACGCCGCCGCCGGTGCCCGTCGCTGCCACACCGCCACCGTCACATCTGCGAAGTCACTTATGTGGGTCGGAGCGGTGAAAGAGCCAGGGCGGTCAGGGTTGGCCCGCCGCTTCACCTGCCTGACAACCTGCCCGCCCGCTTGGGTTGGTTGTGCGTCGCCATCTCCGTTGCCACGCGACGGCAAGGGCGAACAGCGTCGTCCGAGTGGTGGCGTCGTGGCTTGGTGCGTATCCCCTTAGAGGCATGGCCGGTTGGAGTGCACCTGCAGACGACCGCGGTTCCACACCTTTCCGGGCGCCATCCCATAGCACTTTTGCCGTCGCCCTTCCTGGGGCCCGCGCGTCCGCGCCCATCGAAGGGACCCGAGGATGCCAAGCGCTAGGGTTAGGGTTAGGGTTAGGGTTAGGGTTAGGGTTAGGGTTACGGTTAAAGTTAGGGTTAGGGTTAGGGTGATCATTACGGTTAGGGTTAGGTTTAGGTTTAGGGTTAGGGTTAGGGTTACGGTTAGGTTTAGGATTAGGATTAGGTTTATGTTTATCGTTCGGTTTCGAGTTAGGTTTAGGGTTTGGCTTAGGTTTAGGCTGAGGTTAAGGGTTAGGGAACCGTTAGGTTTAGGGTCAGGTTTAGGGCATCATAAGGGTTAGGGTTGGGGTTAGGGTTAGATACCCTTTTGGACCTGACTGGATCCTTTTGGATCTCTTTCAATTCTCTTGGATCTCTCTGAATTCTCCTGGACCATTTTGGCCACTCCGAGATCACCCTGGACCCCTGACTGTCGCCCTGGTGTTGGTTATGGCCCTCACCCTAACCCTGGCCTTTATCCTCGCCTTTGCCCTTGCAATGGCCTTGGCCCTGACCGTGGCCCTTTCCCTGCCCCTCACCCTGGCCCTAGACTTCGCCCAGACCCTGACCCTGGCCCTCGCCCAGCCCTAGCTCTACCACTTGCCCTGGCCCTGACCCTAACCATGGCCCTGGCCCTGACCCTGGCCCTGGACCAGGCTCTGGCCCTCGCCCTGGCCGTCGCCCTGGCCCTGACCATGCCCTTTGCCCAGGTCCTGGCTTTAGCCCTTGCCCTGAACCTGTCCATGGATCTCGCCCTGGCCTTCATCCTGTCCCAGGTCCTGGCCTGGGCCATCGCCCTGGCCCAGGCCCTTGCTTTAGCCCTCCACCTGCCCCTGCCCCTGGCTCTCACCCTAGCCCTGGCCCTTGCCCTGGCCATGGCCCAGGCCCTAACCCTAGCCAAGACAAGGGCTAGGGCCAGGGCCATGGCTAGGGCGAGAGCTAAGGCTAGGGCTAGGGCAAAGGCCAGGGCCAGAACCAGGGCCAGGGCCAGGGCTAGGGCCAGGGAGAGGGCCAAAGCCAGGGCCAATGCTATGGGGAGGGCAAGGGCGAGGGCTCGAGGGCTAGGGCTTCGACCAGGACCAGGGGTAGGGTAAGGATAAAGATTAGGGTTAGCCTTAGGCTTAGTTTTAGGGTTGGGGTTAGGGTTAGGGTCAGGGTTAGGGTTAGGGTTAGGCTTATGTTTAGGCTTAGGGTTATGCTTAGACTTATGCAAAGGTTAAGGGTTAGGGCTGCATTATGGTTTGGCTTAGGGTTAGGTACCGTTTTGGACCCTTCCGCATCCTTTTTGGATCTCCCTGGATTCTCTTGCACCTCTCTGGATCCACCTGAACCATCTTGGACACTTCTAGACCCCCCTGGACCCCTGACTGTCTCCCCGGCCCTGGCCTGGACCTTGGCCCTGGCCCTGGCCTTGGCCCTGCTCCTCGCCCTTGCCCTTGCTCTGGCCCTGGTCGTTACCCTGCCTCTGGCCTTCGCCCTTCCCCTTGCCCTGGCCCCAGCCTTCACCCGGGCCCTGACCCTGGCTCTCAGCCTTGCCCTGGCCCTGGCCCTGTTGTTGGCCCTCAACCTGGCCCTGACCATGGCCCTAGACCTTGTCCTAGCCCTAGCCCTTGCCATGGAATTGCTTCTGGCTCGGGCCCTGACCCTCTCCCTGATCTCGGACCTGACCGTGGCCCTGGCCCAGGCCCTGACCCTGACTCTCACCTTAGCCTTGGCCCTCGCTGTAACCCTGCCCCTGGCTTTGGCCCTGGCTCTAGTCGTTGAGCTTTCTTTTTGGCCCTGACCCTGACCCTGGCTCTGACTCTCACCCTAGCCCTGACTCTCACCCTAGCCCTAGCCCTCGCCCTGGCCGTGGTCCACGACCTGGCCCTAGCCAGGATGAGGACTAAGGCCAGGACCAGGGCTAGGGCAGAGCTAGGGCCAGGGCTAGGGCTCAGGCCAAGGCTAGAGCTGGGGTCAGGGCCACGGCGAGGGCGAGGGCCAGAGCAAGGGCCAAAACAAGTGCCAAGGTGATGGCCAAGGCCAGGACAAGGGTTAGGGCTACGGCCAGGGATAGAGTTTGGGTGCTGGTAAGGTTTAGGCTTAGTCTTAGACTGAGGCTTCATCTTAAACTTAGCTTTAGGCTAAAGCTTAGGGTTAGGCTTAGGGCTAGGGTTAGGTCTAGGGTTGGGATTAGGGTTAGGGTTAGGGTTAGGGTTAGGGTTAGGGTTAGGGTTAGGGTTAGAGTTAGGGTTAGGGTTAGAGTTAGGGTTAGGGTTAGGAGTACGATTAGGATGAGCATTAGGATTAAAATTAGGATTAGGATTAGGATTAGGATCGGGATCAGGATTTGGGTCAAGATTAGCGTTAGGATTAGGATTAGGGTTACAGTTAGGTTTAGGATTGGGATTAGGATTAGGGTTATGGTAACAGCTAGCAAACCCCTTAATTAAGGCTTAGGTTTAGGTTTAGGATTCGGGTTAGGGTTAGATTTAGGGTTAGGGTTAAGGTTAGGGTTAGGGTTAGAATTAGGGTTAGGGTTAGGGTTAGGATTAGGGTTAGTGTTAGGGTTAGGGTTAGGGTTAGGGTTAGGGTTAGGGTTAGGCTTAGGGTTAGGGTTACGGTTAGAGTTAGGGTTGGGGACCGCCATGGTTTAGGGTTAACATTAGGGTTAGGGTTACAGTTAGGTTTAAGATTCGGGTTAGCATTAGGGTTAGGGTTAGGTGTAGTCTTAGGCTTCATCTTAATCTCAGGTTTAGGCTAAAGTTTAAGATTAGGTTTAGGGTTAGGATTAGGGTTAGGTTTAGGATTAGGATTAGCATTAGCATTAGGTTTAGGATTAGGATCAAAATTAGGTTTAGGATTAGGATTAGAATTGTGATTGGAATTTAGATTAGGATTAGGATTAGGATTAGGGTTACAGTTAGGTTTAGGATTAGGAATAGGGTTAGGGTTATGGTAACTGTTAGCGAACCCCTTAATTAAGGCTTAGGTTTAGGTTTAGGATTCGGGTTAGGATTATGGTTAGGGTTAGGGTTAGACAGCCTTAGGGTTAGGGTTAAGGTTACAGTTAGGGTTAGGGTTAAGGTTACAGTTAGGGTTAGGGTTAGGGATAGGGCTAGGATTAGGGTTAGGGTTAGGGTTGGGGACCGCCATGGTTTAGGGTTAGCATTAGGGTTAGGGTTATAGTTAGGTTTCGGATTAGGGTTAGCATTAGGGTTAGGGTTAGGCTTAGGTTAATGCTTCATCTTAATCTTAGGTTTAGGCTGAATCTTAGGGTTAGGGTTCGGTTTAGGGTTAGGATTAGGATTAGTATTAGAATCAGCATTAGGATTAGGATTGGGATTAAAATTAGGATTAGGATTAGAATCAGGATCAGGATTTGGATTAGGTTTAGCATTAGGGTTACAGTTAGGTTTAGGATTGGGATTAGGGCTAGGGTTATGGTAACTGTTAGAGAACCCCTTAATTAAGGCTTAGGTTTAGGTTTAGGATTGGGATTAGGATTATGGTTTGGGTTAGGGTTATGATTAGTGTTAGACTGAGCCTTAGGGTTAGAGTTACGGTTAAGGTTACGGTTAGCAGTACCGTTAGGGTCAGGGTTCGGGTTAGGGTTCGGGTTAGGGTTAGGGTTCGGGTTAGATTTAGGGTTAGGGTTAAGGTTAGGGATAGGGTTAGGGTGTGGTTTAGGGTTAGGGTTAGGGTTAGGGTTAGGGTTAGGCATAGGGTTAGGTTTAGGCTTAGGCTTAGGGTTAGGGTTAGGTTTAGGCTTAGGCTTAGACTTAGGGTTTGGGTTAGGGTTAGATTTAGGGTTAGGGTTAGGGTTAGATTTGGGTTAGGGTTAGGGTTAGGGTTAGGGTTAGGGTTAGGCTTAGGCTTAGGCTTAGGTTTAGGCTTGGGCTTAGGGTTAGGGTTAGGGTTAGGAACCGCCATGGTTTAGGGTTAGCATTAGGGTTAGGGCTTCAGTTAGGTTTAGGATTCAGGTTATGATTAGGTTTAGCATTAGGATTAGGATTAGGGTTAGGGTTACAGTTAGATTTAGGATTTGGATTAGGATTACGGTTAGGGTAATGGTTAGGGACCCCCTTCATTTAGGCTAAGGGTTAGGTTTAGTATTATGGTTAGGGGTAGGGTTATATTTAGGGTTAGCCTTAGCCTTATGGTTAGGGTTGTGGTTAGGCTTACGGTTAGCATTACGGTTAGGGTCAGGGTTAGGGTTGGGGTTAGGGTTAGGTTTAGGGTTAGGGACCCCCATGGTTTAGGCTTAGCATAGTGTTGGGGTTTATTTAGGTGTAGGATTCCATTTAGGATTAGTGTTAGGGTTTGGATTAGGATTAAGATTAGGATTGGGATTAGGATCGGGATCAGGATTGGGATTAGGATTTAGATTAGGGTGAGTATTAGGATTAGGCTTACAGTTAGGTTTAGGATTAGGAATAGGGTTAGGGTTATGGTAACGGTTAGCGAACCCCTTAATTAAGGCTTAGGTTTAGGTTTAGGATTCGGGTTAGGATTATGGTTAGGGTTAGGGTTAGACAGCCTTAGGGTTAGGGTTAAGGTTACAGTTAGGGTTAGGGTTAGGGATAGGGCTAGGATTAGGGTTAGGGTTAGGGTTGGGGACTGCCATGGTTTAGGGCTAGCATTAGGGTTAGGGGTATAGTTAGGTTTAAGATTCGGGTTAGCATTAGGGTTAGAGTTAGGCTTAGGTTAATGCTTCATCTTAATCTTAGGTTTAGGCTGAATCTTAGGGTTAGGGTTCGGTTTAGGGTTAGGATTAGGATTAGTATTAGAATCAGCATTAGGATTAGGATTGGGATTAAAATTAGGATTAGGATTAGAATCGGGATCAGGATTTGGATTAGGTTTAGCATTAGGGTTACAGTCAGGTTTAGGATTGGGATTAGGGCTAGGGTTATGGTAACTGTTAGCGAACCCCTTAATTAAGGCTTAGGTTTAGGTTTAGGATTGGGATTAGGATTATGGTTTGGGTTAGGGTTATGATTAGTGTTAGACTGAGCCTTAGGGTTAGAGTTAGGGTTAAGGTTACGGTTAGCAGTACCGTTAGGGTCAGGGTTCGGGTTAGGGTTCGGGTTAGGGTTAGGGTTAGGGTTAGGGATAGGGTTAGGTTTAGGCTTAGGCTTAGACTTAAGGTTTGGGTTAGGGTTAGGGTTAGGGTTAGGGTTAGGGTTAGGGTTAGGGTTAGGGTTAGGGATAGGGTTAGGTTTAGGCTCAGGCTTAGGGTTAGGGTTAGGGTTAGGTTTAGGCTTAGGGTTCGGCTTAGGTTTAGGCTTGGGCTTATGGTTAGGGTTAGGTTTAGGAACCGCCATGGTTTAGGGTTAGCATTAGGGTTAGGGCTTCAGTTAGGTTTAGGATTCAGGTTATGATTAGGTTTAGCATTAGGATTAGGATTAGGGTTAGGGTTACAGTTAGATTTAGGATTTGGATTAGGATTACGGTTAGGGTAATGGTTAGGGACCCCCTTCATTTAGGCTAAGGGTTAGGTTTAGTATTATGGTTAGGGGTAGGGTTATATTTAGGGTTAGCCTTAGCCTTATGGTTAGGGTTGTGGTTAGGCTTACGGTTAGCATTACGGTTAGGGTTGGGGTTAGGGTTAGGTTTAGGGTTAGGGACCCCCATGGTTTAGGCTTAGCATAGTGTTGGGGTTTATTTAGGTGTAGGATTCCATTTAGGATTAGTGTTAGGGTTTGGATTAGGATTAAGATTAGGATTGGGATTAGGATCGGGATCAGGATTGGGATTAGGATTTAGATTAGGGTGAGTATTAGGATTAGGCTTACAGTTAGGTTTAGGATTAGGATTAGGGTTAGGGTTAGGGTTAGGGTTAGGGTTAGGGTTAGGGTTAGGGTTAGAGTTAGGGTTAGGGTTAGGGTTAGGGTTGGGGACCACCATGGTTTAGGTTTAGCATTAGGTTTAGGGTTACAGTTAGGTTTAGGATTCTGGTTAGCATTAGGGTTAGGGTTAGGCTCAGGCTTAGGCTTCATCTTAATCTCAGGTTTAGGCTAAAGCTTATGGTTAGGGTTAGGGTTAGGGTTAGGGTTAGGGGTTAGGGGTTAGGGTAAGTGTTTAGTTTAAGGGTTAGGGTTAGGCTTAGGTTTAGGGTTAGGGTTAGTTTTGGGCTTAGAGTTAGGTATAGGGTTAGGGTTAGGCTTAAGGATAGGGTTAGGGTTAGGGTTAGGGTTAGGGTTAGGGTTAGGGTTAGGGTTAGGGTTAAGGATAGGGTTAGGGTTAGCATTACGGTTAGGTGTTGCAGACCGAGCTCTAGGTCACACTGGTCATACTGGTGGTTCCATAACTGCCAACACTGGTCCCAGTGGCCGTGCTGGTCATACTGGTGGTCCTGGAACTCCAGAAGCCACCAACTTCAATCCCAGTGGCCATACTGGTCATACTGGTGGCCCCGGCGCTCCAGAAGACTCCAACCCAATTCCCACTGGCCCCACTGGCCCCACTGGTGGCCCACCTGCCCCCAGCCCACCCCCGAGTACCCCCAGTCGCCCCCGCGGGCCCACCCCCCCTTACTGGAGGAACACGCTCAAGACTTGGTGACCTACCTGACCGTGCCCGCCCTGGTGCCCGCCATGGTGGTCCGGGGGGTCCGGGACCACCTGGTCCTCACCTACCCCCACGGGCGCCACCCCCTGAAGTCCACCCACTTCTACCTGGTGGTTCTGGGGGCTCCAGCCCCTCCCAGGGGCTTCTCTTCTTCCGCCAGGACCAGGCCCACATTGACCTCTTCGTCTTCTTCTCCGTCTTCTTCTCCTGCTTCTTCCTCTTCCTTACGCTCTGCGTCGTCCTCTGGAAGGCCAAGCAGGGCCTGGACACCCGGCACGAGTGGCGCCGGCACCACCAGGAGATGTCCAAGATGGCGGCCCGGCCCTTCGCCAGGGTCACTGTCTGCTTCGAGCCGCGGCCGGGCCACCAAAAGGGCCTGTGGGGCAACCAGGGTTGGCCAAGTCAACGGTTGGCCAACGACGTCAAGGTGGGAGAGGAACCTCCAAATCCACACCCGGAGGGTCAAAGGTCTTGGTTGGGCAACCAAAATGCTCAACTTGGCAACCAAAAGCCACAATTGGGCAAGCAGGACCTCCTGAAGTCCCCCCATGACCCCCAGAGGTCCCTCAAGGACCTCCAGAGATCCCCCCTGGACCCCCTGAAGTCCCCCAAAGACCTGCAGAAGTTGCCCCAGAACCCCCAGAGGTCCCTCCAGGACCCTCAAAAGTCCATCCTGGACCCCCTGAAGTCCCCCCAAGACCCTCAAAAGTCCCCCCTGGACCCCCAGAGATACTCCCAGAAGTTGCCCCAGGACCCCCAGAGATACCCCCAGAACTTGCCCCAGGACCCTCAGAGGTCCCTCCTGGACCCCCTGAAGTCCTCCCCAGACCCCCAGAGATACTCCCAGAAGTTGCCCCAGGACCCCCAGAGATGCCCCCAGGATGCTCAGAAGTTGCCCCAGGACCCCCAGCAATACCCCTGGGCCCCCCATCTGGGCCCCCAACCCCCTCCCCTCGTCTCTCCCCACCCCTGGCACCCCCAACAACCCCCCTCAAACCCCCATTCCCACCTCCCCCCACCCTGGCAATGACCCCCCTACCCCCACAACTGCCCTCCTGGGGGGCAGGACCCCTGACCCTGGAACCCACCGAGGAGGGGGTGGCCGCCGTGGCCACGTTGCTGCTGCAGCTGCCGGGGAGGGCCCGGGGATCCCCCCAGAGCTGCCCTGGCCTCGGCCCTGGTGATGCGTCGCCCGGGGGAGCTGCAGGACCTGGGGGGCAATTCTGGGGGGGTGGGAGGGCACCCCCGGGCAGGAAGGGCGGGGGGGGGGGGTGGGGCAGGAGCAGCTGAGCTCGATGGGGCTTTGAGGTTGGGGAGGGGGCAGTTTGGCAGGGTAGTTTTGGCCCGGAGGGGGCAGTTCTGGGGTTGGGTAGCAGTTCTAGGAGGCAGTTCTGGCTTAGGGGGCAGTTCTGGGGGGGCAGTTTTGGGGTCGGGGGGTAGTTCTGGGCTTGGGGGGTAGTTTTGGCCAGGGGGGCAGTTCTGGGGGGTAGTTCTTGGCTGGGGGGGCAGTTCTGAGTTTGGGGGGCAGTTCTGAGATTGGGGGCAGTTCTTGGGGCAGTTCTGGAGGGTAGTTCTTGGGGGGCAGTTCTTGGGGGGCAGTCCTTGGGTTGGGGCCGTTTTGGGGTTTTGGCGGCAGTTCTGGGGTTGGGTCAGTTCTAGGGGGCAGTTCTGGGGTTGGGGGGGGCAGTTCTGGGGGTTAGTTCTTGATTGGGGGGTAGTTCTTGGTTGGGGGCAGTTCTGGGGCAATTCTGGGGGTGGAGGGAGCACCCCCGGGCAGGAAGGGCGGGGGGTGGGGCAGGAACAGCTGAGCTTGATGGGGCTTTGAGGTTGGGGAGGGGGTAGTTGGGGGGGGGGGGGGGAAGACTGTTTGGGGGGGTAGTTTTGGCCCGTGGGGGCAATTCTGGTGTTGAGGGGCTGTTCTTGGGGGATAGTTCTTGGTTGGGGGGCAGTTCTGGGGTTGGGGGGGCACTTCTAGGGGCAGTTCTGGCTTAGGGGGCAGTTCTGGGGGCAGTTTTGGGGTTGGGGGGTAGTTCTGGGCTTCGGGGGTAGTTTTGGCCAGGGGGGCAGTTCTGGGGGGTAGTACTTGGTTGGGGGGCAGTTCTGGGTTTGGGGGGCATTTCTGGGGTTGGGGGGCAGTTCGGGGGGCAGTTCTAGGGGGTAGTTTTGGAGGCACTTCTGGGGGGCAGTTCTGGGGAGTAGTTCTTGGTTGGGGGCAGTTCTGGGGGCAATTCGGGGGGGGGCACCCCCGGGCAGGAGGGCGGGGGGATGGGGCAAGAGCAGCTGAGTTTGATGGGGCTTTGAGGTTGGGGAGGGGGCAGTTTGTGGGGGGTAGTTTTGGCCCGGGGGGGCAGTTCTGGGGAGTAGTTCGGGGTTGGGGCAGTTCAAGGGGGCAGTTTTGGGGGGACTTCTGGAGTTCTGAGGGGCAGTTCTTGATTGGGGGGCAGTTCTTGGGGCAGTTCTGGGGTCGGGGGCAGTTCTTGGTTGAGGGGTAGTTCTTGGGGAAGTTCTTGGTTGGGGGGCAGTTCAGGGGGAGGGGCAGTTCTGGGGGGCAGTTCTGGGGTTGTGGGGCTGTTCTGAGGTTGGGGGCCAGTTCTGGGATTGGGGGGATGTTCTGAGTTTGGGGGGCAGTTCTGAGGGGCAGTTCTTTGTTGGGGGCAGTTCTTGGGGCAGTTCTTGGTTTGGGGGAAGTTCCATATTCGGGGAGGGGGTTTTGGGGTCCCCCCATTTCTTGCCCCCCCTTTCCACTCAACACTCCGAGACTTGGGGGGATTTGGGGGGTCCCCCCGTGTTTATTTTGGGGGGTCTCACCCCCCCCACACTTTGTGCCCCCCAATAAACACCGACCCCCCCCAAGTGTGTTTTGGGGTGAATCCCCCCCAATTTGGGGGTCCGGGGGGGGGGGGTTGGGGGGTATTTTGGGGGTCACAGGGACTATTTGGGGGGTCACGGGGGAATCTCAGGGGGTATTTTGGGGGTCCCGGGGGGTATTTTGGGGGTCTCACGGAGTATTTGGGGGGTACTGGGGGGTCTCAGGGGGTATTTTTGGGGTCCCGGGGGGAGTTGGGGGCTGTTTTGGGGATGCCGGGGGGTATTTGGGCGGTCCCGGGGGGTATTTTGGGCGGTCCCAGGAAGTGCTTTGGGGGGTAATTTGGGGGTCTTGGGGGTTCCCAGGGCGTATTTTGGGGGTCCCGGGGAGGGTTGAGGGGTATTTTGAGAGGTAATTTGGGGGTCCTGAGGGGTCCCAGGGGGTAATTTGGGGGTCCCAGGGGGTATTTTGGGGTCCCGGGAGGGGGGTTGAGGCTGTTTTGGGGGTCCCGGGGGGTATTTTGGGGGTCCCGGGGGGTATTTGGGGGGTAATTTGGGGGTCCTGGGGGTATTTGGGGGGTATTTTGGGGGTCCCAGGAGGTATTTTGGGGGTCCCAAAGTTGGGGGGTCCCCCCAAATCGCGGGGGGGGGTCTCATCACGATCCTGCCCCGCTGGGCCGGCGGGAAGGGGGGTCCCTGGGGAGGGGGAGGGGGCGAGGGGGGCCTCGGGGGGGTCCCGGGGGGGAGGGGTTGGGGGACCCACCCGGGGGGCGCAGCAGGGGAGGGACCCCCCAAATTGGGGGTCCCAATTCCCCTCAGATTGGGAGTCTCGGTGCCCCCCAAGCCCCCCAAATTGTGGGTCTCAGGATCCCCCAAACCCCCCAAATTGGGGGTCTCAATTCCCCTCAAATTGGGGGTCTCGGTGCCCCCCAAACCTCCCACTCTGGGGGTCCCGGTGCCCCCCAAATTGGGGGTCGTCCCCCGGGACCCCCAAAGCCCCGACTCCCCCCGAGGGGGGTCTGTGCGAGAGACTCCCGGGGGGGCCAAACTGTCCCTTCTTGGCACCCCCAAACTTGGGACCCCCAAACTCTCCCTCCGTGAGACCCCCAAATTCGGGACCCCCAAACTGTCCCTTTTTGAGACTCCCAAACTGGAGACCCCCAGACTCGGGACTCCCAAGCTCTCCCTCTGTGAGACCCCCGGGGCCAAACTCTCCCTCCTGGGGACCCCCAAACTGGAGACCCCCAAACTCTCCCTCCTGGGGACCCCCAGACTGGAGACCCCCAAACTCTCCCTCCTGGAGACCCCCGAGACCAAACTCTCCCTCCTGGAGACCCCCAAAGTCAAACCTGAGACCCCCAAACTCTCCCTCCTGGTGCCCTGCAAGCTCGAGACCCCCAAACTTTCTCTCCTGCTGCCCCCCAAGACCAAACTCTCCCTCCTGGTGACCCCCAGACTCGGGACCCCCAAATTCTCCCTCCTGGTGCCCCCCATGTTGCCCCCCCCCCCCCCGCGGGGGTCCCGCGGGGGTCTCGGGGTGCAGAAGCTCCCTCAGCAGGTGGGCACAGAGACTCCCGGCCCGCTGGCACTCGGGGCTCAGGAACCAATGGGGGACCCCCGGGGACCACCCGAAGGGTGACAGGTCTGCCCAGCCCCCGGAGCCGCCAGGCCAGGGCCACAGAATCATCCAGCATGGGGTCCAGGGCTCAGGCCTGGGGGGCAACAGGTCGGTCTGGGGGTCAGTGGGGGGTCCTGGGGGGGGTCAGTCATGGGGTCTATGGAGGTCTATGGGGCACGGGGAGGGGGCTATGAGGGGCTATGGGGGCCACGGAATCGTCCAGCATGGGGTCAAGGGTGCAGGCCTGGGGGGCATAAAGGGGATCTGGGGGTCAGTGGGGGGTCCTGGGGGGTCAGACAGGGGATCTATGGGGGTCTATGGGGGGTATATGGGAGGCTAAAGGGGGTCTATGGGGGGGCTAAGGGGGGTCTGTGTGGGGTTTATGGGGCTCTGTGGATTGTCAGGGGGTCAGTCTGCGGGTCCTGGGGGGGTCTATGGTAGGTCTATGGGGATCTATGGGGGTCTATGGGGGGTTTATAGGGGGCTGTGGGAGGTCTGTGGGGGTCTATGGGGGTCTATGGAGATCTAGGGGGGTCTAGGGGGGTCTGTGGGGGTCTATGGGGGTCTATGGGGAATCTGTGGGGAACTATGAGGAATCTATGGGGGTCTATGCAGGGTCTGTGGGGGCTATGGGGGTCTAGGGGGGGTCTATGGGGGGTCTATGGGGGGCTTGTGGGGGGCTATGGGGAGTCTATGGGGGTCTATGGGGTGCCTATGGGGGTCTATGGAGTGTCTGTGGGGGGTCTATGGGGGGTCTGTGGGTGTCTATGGGGGTCTATGGGGAATCTGTGGGGAACTATGAGGAATCTATGGGGGTCTATGCAGGGTCTGTGGGGGCTATGGGGGTCTAGGGGGGGTCTATGGGGGGTCTATGGGGGGCTTGTGGGGGGCTATGGGGAGTCTATGGGGGTCTATGGGGTGCCTATGGGGGTCTATGGAGTGTCTGTGGGGGGTCTATGGGGGGTCTGTGGGTGTCTATGGGGGTCTATGGGGGGCTATGGGGAGTCTATAGGGGTCTGTGGGGGGCCTGTGGAGGTCTGTGGGGGGTCTGTGCGGGTCTATGGGGGTCTATGCGAGGTCTATGGGGGGTCTATGGGGGGTCTGTGGGGGGTCTGTGCGGGTCTATGGGGGTCTATGCGAGGTCTATGGGGGGTCTATGGGGGGTCTGTGGGGGGTCTGTGCGGGTCTATGGGGGTCTATGCGAGGTCTATGGGGGGTCTATGGGGGGTCTGTGGGGGGTCTGTGGGGGTCTATGCGGGGTCTATGGGGGGTCTGTGGGGGTCTATGGGGGTATATGGTGGGCTATGTGGGGTCTATGCCAAGCTATGGGGGGGTCTATGGGGGGTCTATGGGGGTCTATGGGGGGTCTATGGGGGGTCTGTCGGGGGCTATGGGGAGTCTACGGGGGTCTATGGGGGGTCTGTGAGGGGTCTGTGGGGGTCTATGGAGGGTCTATGAAGGGCTATGTGGGTCTACGGGGAGTCTAAGGGGGTCCATGGGGCTCTATGCGGGGTCTATGGGGGGTCTGTGGGGGGCTATGAGGAGTCTATGGGGGTCTATGGGGGGTCTGTTGGGGGTCTGTGGGGGGTCTGTGGGGGTCTATGGGGGTCTATGGGGGGCTATGGGGAGTCTATGCGGGGCTATGGGGGGGTCTATGGGGAGTCCATAGGGGTCTATGGGGGTCTATGGGGGGTCTGTGGGGGGCTATGAGGAGTCTATGGGGGTCTATGGGGGGTGTCTGTTGGGGGTCTGTGGGGGGCTATGGGGAGTCTATGCGGGGCTATGGGGGGGTCTATGGGGAGTCTATGGGGGTCTATGGAGGTCTATGGGGGGCTATGGGGGTCTATGTGGGGTCTATGGGGGAGTCTATGGGGGGCTATGGGGGGTCTATGGGGGTCTATGGGGGGCTATGGGCAGTCTATGGGGGTCTATGGGGGAGTCTATGGTGGGGCCTATAGGGGGTGTATGGGGGTCTTTGGGGGGGGGGGTTTATGGGGAGTCTGTGGGGGTGTCTCTCCCAACCCAGCAATGGGGATTTCAAGGTCCCATCAAAAAAGAGACTTTATGTTGGAAAGAACATTACTAATTTTTTGACAGTTTTATTAAAATTTTTAATTAGTTGCTTTAATTAATCATAAGCAGAGTGTGAAGACTCCGGGTCTCTCAGGGGAACTGATGCAAGGCAAGGGTTAACCTGTTAAAAGAACAAACACAGAACTGAATCCCTGGATGATCTTCAAGACCTGGCTGCCTTGTTAATGCCTTTAAATACACACAACAAAGTCAACAGATCCTTTAATGCTCCTCTTGTTTCCCTATGGCTTCATCCCCAGCAGAAGGGTACACTGACCTATCACATCCAGGTAGGTCCACAAGGTGTTAGAATTCCATAGTCCAGCGGGAGCAGAGCGGACAGGGAAGTTCCTTTTGCAGTCCCTGCTTCCCACCAAGCTCCAGCTCTCATTTATTGGTAAGATACAGTGGGTTTAAAGCAGAGACAGCACATGAGGTGCAATCAGAGCCACAGTTCAGCAGCTTTAACACGTGGTTACAGGAGCAGCTTGTGCTGCCCTTGCCTTGGACACGCTGTGCTGGCAACAATACGACGTGTGCAGGATCTGGTTTAATTACAGCCACCTCTAACCAATCCTTCTTTTGATGTACTTGGGTGTGATGTGCTCACTGATGGGTTTTTTAATGCCCCTTCAGACTTTCCAGTTCAAGTGCAATGCCAGGCAATGAACTCATTTGCTGCCTTTGTCACTGGGCCAAGGTCCACCAGTCTGTGTATGACATTGTTATTTTACTTGTATTTTTTTCCCCAAACAGCTTTACCGTCATTTTTCTTTAGCTGTGTGACAACTGTGCCCTTTCTATTCTTTGCATGTCACTTCCACAACATCCTCTCTCTCCACAGGAAGGTGAGATGGGCAGTACACAGAGCAGACCAAACGATTCCTTCTGCAATTAGTCTACACAGCAGTGACCAGAAATACTGAGGTCAACAGAGCAACTCTTAACTCTGAAGAACCAAGTCTGAGATGTCTCAACTTGATGTTTCCATGTGAACTGTATCTTACATTAGACTCAGGGTTTTAAGATTGCTGTAAATGAAGTGCTTGAATTTCAAGCCAAGCAGCCCAGAAGGAGAGTTCAGACAGAGGGTCTGCTGATACATCCCCAACCTGGGATTTGCTGGGAGAATTTAAGGCCCCCCAAAACACAGCCCAGGGCCTCTGGCCACCAGAACAGTAGTTTTTTCCTCATCCTCTGATCCCTGGGGCTCCCTCAGGATACAGTCCCCTCCCACAGCAAGGCACACGGTGCTGGCAGTGGCATCCTCTCCACTGGACTGTTAAATCTCTGCCTTTCTCATTTTTTCCTGTGCCTCTAAAGCAGAACATGAGCAAAGCCAAGCCCTCCCATCCCTATGGAGTAACAGGCATCGATGCCCCAGCCAAGCTGGCACAGAGGGAGCTTTACTGCAGGGGCACAGCAATCCCCAAGCACCTAAAAAGGGGAGGGGGAAATGCCACCCCCAGGCAGCTCCCTGGGTCCAAGGCTTGGAGGAGCATCACTCAGTTCTCACAGACCTCAGATCAAACACTAGTTTATGACAGACAACTAAAGCATTATTTGCTTCCAAAAGGAGAGGGGCAAGTCACACAAATTCTGTGCAGTTTGCAGGTTAAAAACTTCACAACAGTGCTCTGGCAACAACCTCATTCTTCACAGAATCACAGAATATGCAGAGCTGGAAGGACCCACCATGGGGTCCAACCCTCATCCCTGCACAGGACATCTCCAAAGTCACACCAGGTGCCTGAGAGGGTTGCCCAAACATTTCTTTAAGCCAAAAAAAAGTGACATCAAATGCACACCCAAAGAAAGGTGGAAACCTGTTCTGTGGCAGATCTGCCGTTTAAGAGTTTAATTTTCTCATTTTCTGTTTGGCTTTTATTTTGTTTTTTAACTTAGCAAACCAAACCTACAAAAAAAAACCACAAAAGGAAACCAAAGCAACCAAAAAATAAACCAAAACCTTCTTGCTGAAATTGGAAACTTGGGAGTTGGCCATTCCCTGCCCTGTGTTTCCAAGGGCCACCTGCAAAGCCGGCCCTGGAG
Organism: Pithys albifrons albifrons; assembly: GCF_047495875.1. Taxonomy (NCBI): domain Eukaryota; kingdom Metazoa; phylum Chordata; class Aves; order Passeriformes; family Thamnophilidae; genus Pithys; species Pithys albifrons. The sequence continues at coordinate 41,653 of NC_092473.1, read as the reverse complement.
CACAGGAATCCATGGACACACCTCCCAGAATCTGCCTGCATTGTATCTTCATAAATGTGACTATCAAAAAGCCAAAACCAGGGCCATCCAAACCCCCACCCACACACACCGTGGCACAGCAGCATCCCAGGACACGCCCAGTTTGGGCTGCAGAGCTGAATCCTGCAGGAGCAGCACCAGCCCAGCCCACGGGACTGAGATTTGTCCTGAGCAGGGGAGACAAGTCAGGAGGGCAGGAAGGAAAAACAGGAGGAGGTGAAGCAGGAATTCTAAAGTAGGGGATTCTGATGTGCCAGATTTCTTGCAAGGAAAGGGGGAAAAAATATGGAGAAGGTAAATTCATGTCATTTTGTTCTTTAAGTGCTCTGGGCAAAGCTGAACGTGACAGATCCATTTCAGGCCAGAAAAAAACTGCTTTGGTAGAAACTGAAAAAAAAAATTGGAAAACTTTGCGGGTTTAAAATCATAAAAACACATCCCCAGCCTCTGCCTGCATTGTATTTTAATAATTTTTAATATCTAAAAGAGAGAAGAGTAGTCACCAGCACACCTTGTAAGATTTCAATGACTTTAAACACTTCATTTTCACTCTGTTCTGTAAGGTTTTTCTAATCCAGGGTCTATTCCTGAATATCAGTGTTTCATTTTAAAAGCAGGATCCTTGGTAGTGTTCAAACTCACAGCTTTAAGGCAGATAAATGTATCTTTATGCTCAGGAACACGCTGGTTGTTTCAAAAGATGCAAGTCCATGTGCACACCCAGTGAACAGCAAAACACAAACTTAGGGAAGTTTCTCCCCAGTTCATTGATGAGCAACAGCCCTTCCAGAAAGCAAAGTAGCCCAAAGGAGGTTTTCTCCCCAGCCTCAGCACCAAGGCCAAGTTGGTGCCATCAGGTTGTTTAGAGAGCATTGATCAATTTTTGGCACTGGAGAAAGGTTCTTGCTTGGAAATTGCTCCAAAATAATCAAGTATTGAACACCACTGCAGCTCAGCTCCAGTATCTTTTCTTTCTTACTGTATTAATCTAAAAACCAGATCCCCACCAGAGGTAAGGAGACAAAAATCCATTCTATTAGAAAGGCTGCAGCAAGTTACTTTTCAAACTCTACACACTGCAATGATCCAGCAGGTGGAAATAACTGCACCAAGGAAATTGACTGCCAAAGCAGAGATTCAGAATCTGGTGACAGTATTTCAGCACCTGCAAAGCTTCTACATAACCCAAGTTGGTTTTCAGGTCATCCACACTCACGGAAAGAGAGGAGGAAAAGTACAAAGAAAAAAAAAGTCCCAGCCCCTTTGCCTCTTGATTTTGCTGCCTAAATGTCATCTCGTACAAATTGAGAGTAATGGAATATTAATAGCTAAGAATAATTTTGCCTCCCCCTCTACCGAAGCAAAAGGGCAGATCCACAGCATCCCATTGGGGCTTTTGGAAATCCCTGGACTTAACTGGCTCCACAGAAATTCAGCACTTTGTATGGAAAGGCCACAAAGAATAAAGACAAGCAGCACCTGCTGTGGTTGGAAAGGAGAGGAAAGAAACAAAGGGACTCACACCCACAGAGTATGAAAAAGGAAATACAGTTTTGGAAACCAGAAGCTTCCCAGTATCACACAGTGCTCTGGTTTCAGAAGGCAAAGATACTGCAAAGCACTAAGAAAGCAAACCTGTGAAGTGGTGCAAACACACCAGGAAAAACTCACAATTCCATGTCTTTAACTGTCAGAGAGAAGCAAATTCTCATGAGCTCCTCCAAGAAGTCTGTGGAAAAAACCCAATTGAATAGCAAGAAAAACAACAAAACCAAACCAATCCAACAGCCAAACAAATTAATTAAGATGGGAGCACATCCATGTAAGAAAATTCAACCTGATTTATCTTCCTTGAAAATCAGCTTTCCCAAACCCATGCACTTGCAGACCACATAATGTAGCAAGTGATGCACAAGAATGTCTGAAAGAAATAGAAAGTTTGGGAAAGGTTCAGGAGAGTCATTTTATTCAGTGACCTTAATTTTTACTACCCAGAGTCAAGCGTAAAAAGCAGAAATTCCCCAAAGGGTGGAATTTTTATTTCTATTTATAAAACTGGAACTTGTCAGATCTGGCTGACAAGTTCATATTAAACTTGGGAGTCTGAGCTAGAGGAATCTGTAGAGTCACTGAGACTAAATTAATCAGGAATTCCTGGAACTTGGGAGAGCTCCAGAGACTTGGAACCTGTTTGTCCACATGGATCCCAAACCCCAGCACAGGGATGTGCTGACACTTGAGGTCACTGCACCTTTGCTGAGGGAGGGAATGATTAGAAGCTCAGAGAATCACCAAATCATGAGATGGTTTGGGTTTAAGGGACCTTGAGCCCACCCAGTGCCATCCCTGCCACGGGCAGGGGCACCTCCCACCAGCCCAGGGTGCTCCAGGTCCCGTCTGGCCTGGCCTTGGACACTGCCAGGGCTGGGGCAGCCACAGCTGCTCTGCCCAATCTGTGCCAGGGCCCCCACTGGATAAATGAGGATATTGACCCTCTAGTGAATGGTAAAGTCATCTCCAAAGGACAGCAGAAAAATGTGCTGCTCAGTGTGCAACACCCCCAGGAACTTCAAGTAGCCCTTTTTATTTTCTTTTTTAAGATTTCTCTTTTGAGGGAGGGATATCCAGTTCTAATTTCCCTCAAAATGAAATTAGCAGCTGGGAAAAAATTACCCAGTATGATGGGTTTAATGAGGAATACTTCTCTGTACACTGTCAATCTTCCACATCAGTGAAGGCTCTGTCTCTCAGAGTTCCTCCTCTAAGCCTGACAGGAATGAGAGCCACGATGAAAATATTCCAGCTTTGCAAGGCAACCACACACTTGCCTGTCCATGTTCAAGAAACAAAAATAATTAGAAAAATGCTACAAACACAGGTTTTTGAAAATCCAGAAGAACAAGAACAAAACCACTTGCACACAATTTCTCAAGCCAGTCTTTCCCTAATGCCAGGTAATCTCCAGACTTGGCTTCAAGCCCAGTTCACTTGAGTCTTTCTCTGCTGAGATGAATCCAACTCAGAAGTGCTAAAGGCACATTCAAGGGATAGGTAGACCAGTCCAATGCCAGAGTTGACCACAAGTTATTTCTTAAAGTCAAGCTTTTATCTGTTATTAGTTCAATTGATATAGATATGGTGCCAGCTCAAGACAAACTCAGAAGGGACTTTTGTTATTTGAAGGAAATAGTTAACACTGATATCATCCAACTGGCAAATCTGGAGAGTAAGAGCTCAGAGGAATCCAATGTTAGAGATTGGGAAGGCTTGGAAAAAACAAAACACAGAGGAAATATTTAATATCACAGAGCCAGCAGCACTCTTCTGAAAAGAATACAAATGCACCTAATGCACCTGAAAGGCTGTAAACAAAGAACTGAGCAGTTCAAAGCTAAAGCAGCATGACAGAGTGTCGGGGTAAGGTAGATCTGCAGTGCTCAGAGGAGGCTGCAGTCTGACCAAAAGGCTACTCCAAAGGACTTTATTTTTAGTTACAGCTTCACTTTTATCTACTCTTGTCTGTAACATGCCAGCACACTCTTGGTTAGTTAGTTCACCTGACATACATGGAAAGATCCTACTGGTTACAGGGATCACACATTCTACAGGTGGTTCTCTGGTCCTCAAGGATGCATTCATTAATTACCTCAGACATCAGGGCATCCACACCCCCACTGTCACTCCCCACAAAAGAGCAGAGTTAAAACCCCACTAAGCAACACTGAGGCTTGTTCCTCAGAAAACTTTAACACGGTGCTCCAAGAAAAACTGTGGCTGCTCCAGCTCCTTTGGGGTCTCATCAGATCTTTGTTCCACGTCTGCACAGCAGCTCCACTCATTAGGAAGCTGCTTCCCAGGCAGCCACTGTGAGGTGCCTGGGGCTCCTCCTCAGCCTCCCTGTCCCTGCAGGGGCATCCACAGCAGGCAAAGCCTCCTGAGCCACTTGGGCTGCAAAGCACAGAAGGGAGGAACAAAGTTCCACAGAAACTTCTCCCAGCACCAAGCAGGATTAGAGGTCTCTCCAGTGTGTCATTAGCAGAGACCTGGTTAAAAGCACCGTTTTATACAAAATTAATTTACAGCAGCTTAATACAGATGAACCAGCAACTGTTCTGTGGTGAGTTTTATTCCAGCTTCTCTTGTCTCGCTGCACTTAGAGACGCTGCCAGCCACCATCCCTGCTCCACCAGCCCATCCACGCTCTGCACTTGATCCAAACCTCCCTGGAACACAGACCACCAGGTGGTTCTGCTCTGCAGAGCATCCTCCCCAGCCCTGGCCTTGCTTCAGTCCCTCCCTTTTTTTCCCACTGCAGCAAGGAGCATTTGTAGTCACTGTGTGCCCGCTTCCCCCACGCCGAGTGGCACAGCCCATCTCTGCTTTCCACCTCTCATTCATCACCCCACACCCCCTGAGCACCCCAGCAGGGCTCTGGCACCTCAGGGGCTGCACTTCTTCCATTGCAGAGCAGATACCGCTGTAAAAGCTTTAGCTCAGCTGAGCCCTCACCACAGGCAGTTACTGCATGTCAGCCAAAGCAGTGAAGCTGCAAAAAGAAAATAATTATGGAATGGCATTTATCTGGAAGTCCTCAGAAATCCTACTCTATTTTAAGGCCATCCCCTTCCCCGACTCTCTGCATCAAGTGCTCAGGAGCCTCTTCCATCTTGCCAGAGCTCTTTCCTTTGCATCACCTGCAGGGACAGCTCACCTCAATCAATTTGGGGAGGCCCACAGGAACACTTAACAGAACAACCAGCTTTGCTTTCTTCCCTAAGTTTACAGGGAAATGTTTATCAGACTCTCTTGAAACTCCTGCAATTTAATCACTTACGTGATACAATCTGAAATTAGTAAGTCTGAAGCAACAGCAACCCCAGACCCAAAAACACACTGAAGTCAAACTCCCAACACAGTGACTCAATTCTCATGATATGTTTAGTTACTGCCACCACAAACTACATCAGGCCTATTTGTGGTGTGGGTACAGTGAAGGTGTTACATTCATAGGGGAGGTTAATCTTTCAAATCCAAAATACAGATATTAAATGTGAATTATACTGCCCTTTTCTACATTACTTAATGAAACACCCACACACTAAGAAATATAAAAGTTGATGAGACAAAGCAGAGTTCCACAGAAGTTCATTCTGGAGGACTTACAACTTAGCTTGACACTGTTTGTTTTCTCTGTCCAGCCAGTCATGACTTGTGATCAACCAGTTCATTAGAAACAAACAACACCCAACATTTTGAGGGGTTCTAATTACAGAAGCTGCTGTATTAAAAAACAAACCAGACCTCTAATCATGGAATAAATTGAATTAAGCACCCTATTAGACAAAGCACCTGCTCTGACAATATTAACAGCTCAGGCACCAGCCCAGACAGTTGGTTTCAGTTGGCAGGAGGGTCCCACAGGGATGCAAGCCCAGACTCCATCCTTGCTGGCCTGGGCTGGCTCTCGTGCCCTGAGGAGCAGCTTTGCTGCTCTGCTCAGCTGCAGACAGACTCTGTGTGCCCCAGTGACCACCAAACTCACTGCCAGACCCCAAGGAAAATCTGCACTCAGTGCCAAAATTGTACTTCCCAAACACACCTGAGGAAAGGATGTTAAAAACCAAGGACTTTCAAGCTGCAATGTCTCGGGAAGAATTCTTTACCTATGGGAACCCAGGATCTTGCCTACTTAGCACAAAGAGAAGTTTCAGATTCCCTGCAAGGGTTAATAACATTTAAACTATATATTCATATTCACCAGTCACCTCCAAAAGGTATCTGCTGCTACTTTAAACACCTCCATTTATTACCTTGTCCAAATAAATTTCTCTCTATTTCAGTCATTATTAAATGCCTTCTCACCCCACGTTACACGTCAGTGCAACAACCTCCTGCCTTTAAACCCCCAGTGACTAATGAACCATAATGTTTCAATTGCAAGGAACCCTTGCTGAGGCAACCCCTGCTCTGCCCATTAATTCTTCCTTTCTTGGAATAACTGCATTTCCAACCAATAACCAACTTCAAAAATATTTACACTTTTTTTTCCAGAAGAGGGACCTGTTACAAATAAAGTATTTCCTCTGTTATTTTCAGGCCCCTGTTCTTATGATTTCTATGCCTGAGGCTTTCCCCCTGGAACCCACCAATTTCAGACCCCTTCTGATAACACATAAGGGGCGGCATCTTCAACCAGGCGTTCCAAGACAGGGACTGCCAGAGGTCAGGCATTCTTTGAACCCAGATGACAGCCTGGCACAAATCACTTCTAAATAATCTGAGGCTCCAGAATTACGAGAAATAAATCAGAGCCACTGGGGAAGAAAAAAAGCAAATAGGGAGTTAGATGAACTCTGCTTTGTGTAGCTACACTGGGGGAAAGGGTGAGACCTGATTTAAACTTCCATACCAGGAACTACTGTAACGTCTGTTTTTGTGTCACAAGCTCTCCAGGGCTGCCAGAGAACTCACTGCCCATTGGCACAGGGAGCCTTGGGGTGGCAGGAGATGCTGCTGAGGAGTCAACACTTAGTCCCTGAAAAGAAGGATGACCATTACAATCACAATGGTTTGGGCTGGAAGGCACATTAAAGACCATTTCAATTCAACCCCTGCCAAGGACACCTCCCACCAGCCCAGGGAGCTCCAAGCCCTGTCCAGCCTGGCCTTGGACACTCCCAGGGATGGAGCAGCCACAGCTTCTCTGGGCACCCTGTGCCAAGGTCTCAGCCCCCTCACAGGGAAGTATTTTTTCCTAATACCTAAACTAAATTTCTGCTCGGGCAGTTTGAAGCCGTTCCCCTTGTCCTGTCACTCCAGGCCCTTGTAAATAGTCTCTCTCCATCTTCCACGTTGGCTCCTCCAGGCACTGGAAGGTTACCATGAGGTCACCCCAAAGCTTCTCTTCTCCAGGCTGAACTATCCCAATTCTCTCAGCCTTTCCTCCTAGCAGAGCTGCTCCAGCCTCTGGCCATCCTGGTGCCCCCTCTGGACTCTCTCCAGCAGCAACATGTCCTTGCTGTGCTGGCCCCAGGGCTGGAGCAGCTCTGCAGGGGGGTCTCACCTGGGAGGGCAGAGGGGCAGAATCCCCCCCTGCCCTGCTGCCCACACTGGGGGGTCAGCCCAGGACCTTTATTAGCCAGTCCTCGTTCCCACTGAAGGGGTCTTTCTATTACCATATGGAGAGGGGTCTCTGGGGAGGTACCAATAACTCACTACTTCTTTCAATGCACCTTTGGTTCCTTCTACAAACCCCAACTTCAAAAGCTCTTTTTATCCTGCATGGTTGCCCCAGTAAAACTCACCCCTTTCCACTGCAGACATAATTTCCCTTGGATATTCCTTGGCCAGAACAGAGCTGATCCTGCATCCCACAGGGTCCCAGTGGGAACGAACCTCCACCTCCTGTCCGTGCCCAGGGAGCTCCAGGAACGCTGGTTGGAGCTGCCCCAGCTCCAAGGGGCACCTGCAGCAATTTGTCAGGAGTTTCCTCTCCATCAAAACTTCAGAGCCTGTTGAATGTCCAATAATCCTCCTGCCCACAGGAATACCACACACTCCAATTCTGGTATTTTTAACAGAATGGGCCATTCTCACTCATCTCTCTCCCATACCCAAGAGCAATGTCTGCTTAAAAGCCTCATACAGGACAAGCAAGACACATCCTGCCCTTGGGATGGGCTTCAAATCCCATCCCGTGGAATTCAGGCAGTTCCATTCACCTGAACTGAGGAATCCAGGGAGCAAAGGGCCACAGAGTAAGGACAGATCATCTTCAAGCACTTAAGAAAACAGTAAAAAATCCAACAGAAACTTGAAGCCTTTCCTAAGCTCCCTCCCAACATAAAGACTTAAAAAAAAATTTAACATGAAGCAACAAAACAAAACCCCACCCACAGACATCCCAATAAATGACACCAGATGAAACAGCAGCACATTCAATCCACTTAAAAAGTGTTGACAATATATTACTCTGCACCTCAAAAGCAGATAAAACTCAACAGGGAAATACTCCCAACATCCAAATGCACCAGAATTTACACCAGGAGGCTCCTGTGTTTAACCAACTTTACTTTGTAAAGAAGTAGTTACATTGATTTACAGAACTCATTCTAACAAATATTTCTGCTCCTAGTCCTGAAACTACTCATCAAAATGCACACTCCAGACTTTCTGGTCTCTCTCACTGCAGGAGAAACTCAGGAACTCAATCAGACCAGACACAAACAACATTTCCAACCCACTGAACTTCTCTTATACTGACAATCTAAACAGTCAGTACACTTTGGGCTTGAAAAGCCTGACAGAACTTGCAGGTAGAACAGCAAAATGTGTTTCCAGCTGTGTGTATGCACACACACACACACACACACACACACACACACACACACACACACACACACGCATTTACAGCCAGATTTACAGATAAAATACATGCAGCAATCTAATCCTGCAAACTAAACAGCCAATTGCAGAAACCCCCCCTTGCTTCTCACCCTCTCTTTCCTCCATCCAAGTCTCATTAATGCTCAAGTGCCTACAAGGAGATTTATTCCGTTTTAATGCCATTTTTGTCATGTGCCCAACTCAATACAGGAGGAAACCCCCAATGCATCCCCATGGCCACAAAATGCACAATCCAAACTGAAAACATGGGCTGTACATGGCACTGACCAGGCATTTTCCAGGAAAAGCAGCACAGTTACTTCTCTGTTTTCAGTGGAAATGGAAAACCAAATTCCGAACAGATGGGAGGATTAGAACCTGTAAGGGCTCCACCTCTCCCATCCAGATGCCACCGGGGGCCTTGTGGCTTCCCACAAAGCTCTGGACTCAACTTTCCTCTTGAACAGAAAAAGCCTCTCAGACTTCACATTTTAAACTCTTTAATGGTGCATTTTCATGCTGCCTTTCCAGGCCAGTTTACTCAGAGCAGGACAGGGCAGCCTTGCCAAGGTGGGATGGCACAGCCTGCTGGGTTGCTTTGGGCTTTTTAACCACTAATTCAGCTTTGCACATAACAGGGAGACATTATAAAGGCTAAGACATCAAATCCTCAAACAAAGTAATGTATTCCATGAATCCAAGGGAGATTATTATCCTCTGCATGGGTCTTCTGGCACAACTGCACACATGGGTGGGAATTTGATGTTTTATTCTTACACTGGACATTTCTTTCTTCTTGACCAACACAAAGGAAATTCCCTAGACCAAAACTGACCCAAAACTGGTGCAGACTTGCTGGTGAGACTCATTGCTGCACAGTAACATTCCTCTCCTTTCCCTGAGCCTCACACACCAAGTTCTTTTCTCCCTCCAAACAGGAACAAGCCAAGAGGAAGGGATGACCTTGAGGTTTGCCCTCTGCCTCATGGCCAGGTGAACACCAGGGCTCCTTTGGTGGCCTTTCTTCAGCTCTCAGACATCTACAGTTTTTGCCACAGCAGGCAAGGGTGAGGTGTCACAGAAACCACTGAACTGGCAGCAAATCTTGGGTTTAAGGGGTGAGGTGTCACACAAACCACTGAACTGGCAGCAAACCTTGGGTTTAAGGTCAGCACACACACTGGAGTACAACAGTCTTTCAAGACTGGAGAGCCTTCCTGGAAAACCCAACTCTGAACCCTGGGACACTTTGGGTGGGGAAGCCAAGGGCAACAGGCTCCTCTGGAGAGTCTTCTCTAAGGTCCCAGCATCCTTCCAACTGCCTGCAGGGATGGGGAGGGGGATGCTGGGCCAGGCACAGAGCTCTGTGTCAAGGGAATCCCTGGGAATAACTCCCATCCCCCCCAGCCCCCGGGGCTGAAGGGACAAGCACAGCACTGGGGGATGCACCACTGGAGTCCCTCACCCAGACCTCACCTGCGAGAATCCCAGAATCCCTGAGGCTGGCAAAGCCCTGCCAGCCCCTGGAGTCCACCCTGTGCCCGGTGCCCACCTTGGCAAAGCCCTGCCAGCCCCTGGAGCCCACCCTGTGCCCAGTGCCCACCTTGGCAAAGCCCTGCCAGCCCCTGGAGCCCACCCTGTGCCCACCTTGGCAAAGCCTTGCCAGCCCCTGGAGCCCACCCTGTGCCCACCTTGGCAAAGCCCTGCCAGCCAACAGAGCCCACCCTGTGCCCAGTGCCCACCTTGGCAAAGCCCTGCCAGCCCATGGAGCCCACTCTGTGCCTGATGCCCACCCTGGCAAAGCCCCGTCAGCCCCTGGAGCCCACCCTGTGCCCAGTGCCCACCTTGGCAAAGCCCTGCCAGCCCATGGAGCCCACTCTGTGCCTGATGCCCACCCTGGCAAAGCCCCGTCAGCCCCTGGAGCCCACCCTGTGCCCAGTGCCCACCTTGGCAAAGCCCTGCCAGCCCATGGAGCCCACTCTGTGCCTGATGCCCACCCTGGCAAAGCCCCGTCAGCCCCTGGAGCCCACCCTGTGCCCACCTTGGCAAAGCCCTGCCAGCCAACAGAGCCCACCCTGTGCCCAGTGCCCACCTTGGCAAAGCCCTGCCAGCCCATGGAGCCCACTCTGTGCCTGATGCCCACCCTGGCAAAGCCCCGTCAGCCCCTGGAGCCCACCCTGTGCCCACCTTGGCAAAGTCCCTGGAGCCCATGAAGCCCACTCTCTGCCCGGTGCCCACCTTGGCAAAGCCCTGCCAGCCCCTGGAGCCCACCCTGTGCCCGGTGCCCACCTTGGCAAGGGAGATAAGAAGGTAAGGAGATGGATTGTCTCTGGAACAATTAATTTCCAAGAACTAGGAGGGCAATTTGGCCTAAATGCTGCAAGTATATAATAAATATGGGGAATAAAGGTAAAAATGGGAATTTTACACTTTATAGACAGTTTTCCCAGCATTTTCTTCTTCTTTTGAAATATCTCTATGCTGGGAATGGAGGAGCTGGAGAGAAGAAGTCACTAAGTTCAGCAAGGAACTGAGCTCCAGGAGATATGGCCACAGGGCCCCTTAATCTTTCCTGTCTGTGATTATCTCACTCCAAGTCACAGGTAGGAAAATAATCCCCTGCAGCACAGGGCACTGATGGGAAAGGAAAGAGAAGCTCAGACTCACAGCTCAAGTGTTACAGCTAAACCCATTGCAGCACTTTTTTTCCCCCTTCTACGTCTTACTTGAGGGCAAGGCAGTTTAATCTGCATCGATGTCTAGGAAGTTTCACTCAAACAGTCACCCAGCCCAAGAAAGTTTCCTCTCTCCTGAACAAAAATGAAATGCTCAACTATTTTTATGCAAAGTTGGTTTTTTTTGAAAAAAAGAAAGTGTGAGACACTGCCTGAAAACTCAAATACTGCATTTCAGCCAAATTTCAAAGGAGTAGCACAGATACTAACCCAAAAGAGAGATTATAACAGGAAAACCACTCCCAACCAGAAGGCAGAACAGGTCCCTTTGCAGACCCTGCTAAAGCCATTCCAGATGTTCAGCTGATGAGCGTGGCTGATTTGCCTGCACATGTCAGCACAGGAACAGAATCAAACCATCTTAGGGGTATTATTAAGACTATTTTTAAATTATTACTTTGATATAATTGCCACACTTTCCAACTCCTCACTTTCTCTCTGTTTTGCCCTCCCCATTCCTGCTCCCTTTCCCTAATCCAAAATTAATTCCAGCATCACTTTGGATACCACTTGCTTTGCTAACTCACTGCTGGAAGAGGGCAGTTCCCAACCCCTGTGATGGGGAGGGAAGAAGGAGAAAGCACAATGAGCAATGAAATGACAGCAGTTCATCTCATTTTTCCATCATTTAGACGTAGAATTATTATTTGGGCATCTTTATTCTTCATGTCTCCATAATTTGGAAAAAAGCAGAATCCCAGAGGTTCCATTTCCACTGAGTTCTCTCTCACTGACACTAACAGGGGACCACTGGGCTCCATCCCAAGATTAATGGCAGCAAACACAGTTGATCCACCAAAAGCAGCCAAGAAAGAACCAGACTTGTCTGCCAAACAACTTTGGGACGTCTCTTTTATCTTCCCCTGTAACGAGGCCTCACTTTCAGGCAGGAAAAAAACCACCCAGTGTTTAAATTACTTAGCAAGATTTCAAGTATCAGCACAAGGTTAGATGGGATAAAGACTATATTGCCCTTGCTGGGTAAGTTTGACAGCTTTGGGGTTTTTTGTTAAAAATAAAGGAAAAAAAAACAACAAAACTGGAAGGAGCAGAGAGTTCCACTGAGATAACATTCAGTGGTGATGAACTTAAGAACATGGAAAGTGTGATAGATGAAATTTATTAATTTGCTAAACTCAAATTGAAATTGTACTTGATGATTTTTATTTGAATGTAGAAGTGTATATATATGTTTAAAAATCTGTTGAAACCCAGCGCGGGACAGTTTTTTTTTGCAGGAGCCACAAAGATAAGAACCCATGTGTCATGGGTTCACCTAGGTGGGCCTAGATTTGGGCTCTGAAGTCTGGACTAGGCCGAAGCTGTCAGCTGACTTGAGCTGGGCTGAGCTAACAGCTGACCTCTTCTAGCCAGTAATTTTGTATTCCATACCACATTATGACATCATCTCCAGGGCAGTAGGAACCAGTGTGGGAGTGGTTAAGGCAGTGGCTTCTCAGCCCTCCTCTTGGGAGGACACACGATGCTGTCCCAGGGGGGATGGAGAGGACCAGGCCCACCACTGGCTCACAGGGTACCTCAGGAAAGTAAAATGTGTTGTTCTGGGTCTCTCCTTTCTGCTTGGGTTTGTCTCCCTGGGGAATAAGCTTCTTCTTAAGTAATGTGTAGTTAGGACAGTAGAATTTGTGTGTTCGTTAAGAAGTTGAGGTGGGGAACTTGTTGTTGCAGACTTGTGTGAGTGTATATTTGTACTCTCTTCTAATTGTCTCTTTCTTTCTGTGAAAAATATATGTAGGTTTAGTATAAATGCAGTTTGAAGTGTTTTTTTTTCTTTCCCCTCTCTTTTCCTCCCTTTCCCTGGTGTTAGGAGGGAGGCTTTTCTCTCTGTACTTGGGGGGGGTTGGCAGTTGCTTATCTCAAACCTAGACAGTTAATGGTGCCGAAACCCGGGAACGACGGAGGACCTTGGCAGGTGTCCCAGAATCTTAGCAGGCTTCCCGGGAGGATTGTTGTAGAAACATAGATTGATAAGTGCCTTGTTTAAGTACATCCAGAACAGAAAATGTAAACAACTCTCCCTTGCTGTTGAATGCTCGTTTTCACTGTTTCACTGTCTTTGTGAGTTCAAACAGCTCGACTGGTGCCTGCTGTGAATGCAGCCACTGCAGAAAAGAGAGAGGGGCCCATGTAGCTGTTCGTGTGTGGCAAGACACGGCTGTTTGAGTTGAATCCCTGAGGACACATCATGTGAATGCTGATGTGCCCAGGAGCCGAGCTGATGAGGAGCATCTCACCTGGACTGGCATGGGGAGCAGTTGTTCCTGGCTCGATGGGCCCATGGTGCCTCAGGCCACCTGTAGGTGGATAAAGTCGAGGGGTGGATTTAACTGTGAACACTATTCTTAAGGTTATCCACAGTTGTGAAGCGTGCTTGCCATTGTGAGACCCCAGTGAACAGGAAAGAGGAGCTGCGAACCCCCTGCAGAGAACCCGACAGATGCGGCGCCCAGAACCAGCACCCGCAGTGCTGAGCGACCCGCAGGAGCCAGAGCTGTCACTGGCGGGGCTGCCGCCAGGGCTGCGAGCGAGCCGGGGGAGGCTGCGAGCCCTGAGAGGCTGTGAGCTGTGAGAGGCCACAAGCCATGAGAGGCTGTGAGCTGTGAGAGGCCACGAGCCATGAGAGGCCACGAGCCGTGAGAGGCTGTGAGCCGTGAGAGGCTGCGAGCCGTGAGAGGCTGCGAGCCAAGCCAGGGCTGCGAGCGAGTCAGGGCTGCAAGCTGAGCCAGGGCTGCGAGCGAGCCAGGGCTGCGAGCCGCCAGGGCTGCTTCTGCCTCTGCTGCTTGCTTGTGCTGCTGTCGGGGCTGCTTCCGAGGCTGCCAAAGCTGTTAGGACTGCTGCTAAGGGGGACGGGTCACATGGTGAAGTGTAGTACTGCTGTGTGACCGAGGAGAAAGACATGAAGAGAAGCCTGCGTAAGCTGTTGATGTGTGGTGGGACACTGCCGTTGGAGTTGAATCTTTGAAAACCCGTTGTGTGAGTGCTGATGTGCCCAAGGGCCGAGCCAATGAAGAACATCACACCCTGGACTGGCTGGGGGAGGGTTGTTCCTGGCTCAATGGGCTTATGATGCCTCAGACCACCTTTAGGTGGATGAGGCCAAGGGGTGGATCTGACTGTGAACACTATTCTAAACCCAGTGGGAAACTAAAGACTCCTGAGGAGAGGATGGTAACCTTAGTGAAAGACATGAACCATCAGATAAGATGACCTGAGTAGAACTGCTGTGTTCCCATCTGAAATATCTACCCCATCCTAATGGACTCTTAGCCACATTATGGAGGGGTGGGAAACAGCCCTGGAAAAATAAAGAGTGTTTAAGCATGAGAACCTAAGTATGAGTGACATAATATGGTATGGAATAAGGGGTGGAGAATGTTATGGGTTCACCTAGGTGGGCCTAAATTTGGGCTCTGAAGTCTGGACTAGGCCAAAGCTGTCAGCTGACTTGAGCTGGGCTGAGTTAACAGCTGACCTCTTCTAGCCAGTAATTTTGTATTCCATACCACATTATGACATCATCTCCAGGGAAGTGGGAACCAGTGTGGGAGTGGTTAAGGGAGTCGCTTCTCAGCCTTCCTCTTGGGAGGATGCACGATGCTGTCCCAGGGGGGATGGAGAGGACCAGGCCCACCACTGGCTCACAGGGTACCTCAGGAAAGTAAAATGTGTTGTTCTGGGTCTCTCCTTTCTGCTTGGGTTTGTCTCCCTGGGGAATAAGCTTCTTCTTAAGTAATGTGTAGTTAGGACAGTAGAATTTGTGTGTTTGTTAAGAAGTTGAGGTGGGGAACTTGTTGTTGCAGACTTGTGTGAGTGTATATTTGTACTCTCTTCTAATTGTCTCTTCCTTTCTGTGAAAAATATATGTAGTTTTAGTATAAATGCAGTTTGAAGTGTTTTTTTCTTTCCCCTCTCTTTTCCTCCCTTTCCCTGGTGTTAGGAGGGAGGCTTTTCTCTCTGTGCTTGGGGGGGTTGGCAGTTGCTTATCTCAAACCAAGACACAAATGGAAACACATCAATTACTATCAGGTGTTCTGAATTTTGAATTTGAGGGATTAAATGAAAAGCTTCAACTAGTTGCTCGAATGTTCTGGTAACTGATCTTGATTCAGTTAGAGGAAATTGGTTGTTCTTATCCATTGCTGACTTCAACTTGTGGAGAGAAAAATAGAAACTTTTCCCTAGATTATTAAATGCTTATAACACTTTATTTAACAAAAGCTAAATTAACAGAGAATCAGTTCAACAGATTTCTTTTAGACTTCTTTGCTGCTCTCTGAATTGCTGGAGAAAGATACTGCATTCTGTCCTCGCATGATGTATTATAAGGCTGTGACTGGAAGGCATCAGGTGCTTGAGTTTCGTTGTCTCAAAAGGAAGCTGAGCGGATGGTTGTTAAAGTGAGTTCGTTGAGGTTACTTGCTGTTTGCAAGAGAGAGGCTTGCAGTTCGTCGGGGGGGTGTGCTGGAACGACAATTCTCAAGGCTCTTTGCGAGATCACTACATTTCCCATACGACCTTGCAAGGAGCCGATGACGTAATGCAAAGCTTTATCTGTCCAAACTACAACTCCCAGAATGTCTTGCGAGACTTGCGCATGACAGAAATAGCTGATGATCCAATGCGAGAAGCTCTCCCCCCTTTCTTTAGAGCCAGGGGGAGAACTTTTCCTCCCCGTGGGAGAAGAAGCGCCATGTTCGAATTGCGTAGCACAAAATTCTTTTATAACACAAGCTGGAGTGCGGCTGGAAAAAACACTTTTGCAGCGTTAGAGATGGAAACGAAGCAAAACAGAGTCAAGACAACAGTTTCCGGCAACTTTACAGCACTTTGCAGGCTGAGGAGGAACACGCAGAGCTCAGAGATGGTACAAACAAAGCCCACGTGGTGCGATGGGGGCTACACTATTTTACTAATAGAGAGCTTTTCTTTTTACTTCTCGTTCTGTGCTGTTTTTCTTTTTTGCGCCGATGCTGGGACCCTTGGCAGGGCAGCAGGGGCGAGCGGGAGCGGTGCAGCGATCCTTGAAAGCAGCGGGAGATGGACTCGCGCGGCGGCTGCCAGGGCTGGGGGGCTGGGAATGGGCTCGTTGTCAGAGTTTTCAGACGACCGCCAAGTTTCTTTTCTCCCCCGAGCCAGAGGCGATGGCTGAAAAGCTGTTGTGGCTTTTTGCGTCTATGTAACAGCTGCCAAGCCGCGACTGTTACGGTTTCTGCCGCTGTATACTGCTTAAGGCGCTTTATGACTTCTCACCAGGCTGGCCCTAAAATTTTCAGTTCTTTGCCCCCGTCAATGGCTTTGTTCCAAAGCTTATCGCCTAATTCTTGCCATTCCGTTATATCAAAGAGTTGTGAGGGCAATTTAAAGAGTCCTGCTTTTTCAGCCCACATAAGCAGAAATAAGAGCTTATTTACGGGCACGGCAGCTTCTCGCATAGCGAGGAATTCTAAAAATAACTTTTCAGCTGCTTCGTTTTCCATTATGTGAGATTACAGCTTACCGCGCGTCCGGGGTGCCGGCCAGCCCTTGACGGCAATGACCTTTTCTCCCAAACTTCTTCCTCTTCCAAGGGCACTCACACGTCCAGCCGGGGCTGGATTCTGTGGGTCAGCATCCTGCACGTCCCAGTAACCGGATTCTGTGGGACAGGGTCCGCACGTCTGGATTCTTCAGATTTTGCGGACTGGAATCCCACATCTGGTCCTGCCAGATTTTGTGAACGGCTTTGTCCCTGTTCGGGCGCCAGTTGTAACCGAGGGAGACGAGTTTGTGACCTGCTGAGACGACTTCACAGAAGTTAGCAGCAACTTTATTCATACACACACACACTAATATACATCTTTAAGACTGGAACCTTCCGCAGGTGATGACACTTTGGCACTGATTATTGGCTAACAATGCTGTTTACATTACAAGGCCTCTCATAATTGGCTGACCATGCACATCTGCTGAGAAAGTCGGCAGCAGCCATTTCTGATTTCATTAATTAGTTCTTAAGGCTACAGCACTAATTTACATAGACAGTTCAGCATATGGCTCGCTTTTTAGGTGAAATACCATATAAAATTCCAACACACAAAAGCTGCACAAAAATCAAATCAGTTCTGCATGTTCCACCCAGTCTCTATCAACAGCCTGTGCCAGGTACTGCTTAAGGTATTTCCTTACTCTCAACTCCTAAAAATTTAGGAACAAACACTTTTCAGAGTCCCAGAAAGACTGAAGTATTTCATTCCTTAACAAATCCCACCAAAGCCCGTTGATATGCTGTGGGAATGAAAGCCAAAGCCCTTATGTGCAGCATGGAATTTCCCTTCCAACCCTTTTGAAGCTGCAGCAGTTCCCAACTCACGAGAGACAACGAGACTCCTTGCACACAAAAAATGGCTTTTTTAGCAAAGCATAACAATGTTCATGTAGTTATTAGCAAAAATGTAACTTGACAGGAAAGGTAATAAGTACTGATTTCTATTAATAGAATTAATTTGTATAAATGAGAATAATGGTCTCTTTTTCATGTATTGATATTTGAAAAGGCTCAATCCTTTCAGCTCATGGTAAATCTCTTCCTGCCTTCAATTCACTGCGTATCTCCAGCTAAAAATATACCTAAGCCTTTGGGAACATGTGATGTTGTAAGAAAAAACACTTAGGGCCTTTTAAAGCTGGATTTTACCTATTACTGGCAATCCATCATCATCCAGCCTTATTTCTGCGAGACCATCCTAAA
Source organism: Pithys albifrons albifrons (assembly GCF_047495875.1). NCBI lineage: Eukaryota > Metazoa > Chordata > Aves > Passeriformes > Thamnophilidae > Pithys > Pithys albifrons. The sequence continues at coordinate 23,746 of NC_092473.1, read as the reverse complement.
AGACAGTGGGATGCAAACTTTCAGAAGTCAGACGTGTCCAGTCAGGATTATGCACTGGGATTTTACATTCCTTCTTACTGCACAATCCTAAACAGTTACAAATATTGATAAAGAATCTTCACTGGCATACCCAGTAAGAGAAAACGATTTAAATACAGGACTTACTCACAAAGAATGCAGCCCATGTAGAACAGGAGGTAACAGTGAATTATGAAAGATTTGCTTCATTAAAACCATTAATAATGATTAAACGTTCCCATCACTGTTCACTATAAACCTGAATTTAGTCACAGTGTCTTTGTCAGTTTTTGTCTTGTCTAAAATTAGTTCTGCTAGACAAACTAAGTATAGTTTGAGGTGCAAAGCTCTGCATACAAAAAGAACACAAAACCCTGCACTAACATACTCTCCTACAACCTGAATAACTCTTCTATACTCTATGGCTACTTTTCTGTATCTAAAACTGTGAGCCAAAACCTTTTTGGAAAAGCATATTGACAGCAAAAATTTCACTACTGTTTTGCTGACAAATAGAGTGCAGCAGAAAAATCTAAGAAGAAAATGAGTCTGTCAACCTGGCTTTTGTTCCATTACCAAAATATCACAGATTGTTGGGAGAAAATAAATTAATATTCCTAATATTTAAATCCTACTTTTTCAATCTTGAAGACGTAAAAAAAAAATCAGCTTGTCTCCAGATAATTCCAATACATAAAGTGAGATTTCAAGAACATACCATGCCTTACCCTTACAAGGAAGGACACATGAAACAGTTTTCCACAGTGCGTGCAAAGGAGTTTGGGTCAATCACAAAATTCAAGAAGGAAATCGGTGAACCAGCTGAAGATGCAAAAATGGCTCTGTTAAAACAAACAAACAAACAGGTGGTGTACACAGACCCAACAGATGAAAATACAACTTCAAGAGGGCCAGCACTCCTTTCAAAAGCCAACAGGATGTTTGCCAATTTATTCACAATGCTGCATTCCCAGCCCTGAAAGAAACAAATGCTCTATTACAGAGCGTATTATTTTCTTCCATCTTTTCCCCCATGCAGATCCATATGCAGGGACTATTGGATTGCCTTCTAAAAAATGGCAGGCTCTAATCAGTGGGAGAGGATTTACGTTTACTTTGCAGTCAAACAGCCACTAAGGAGTGTTCACAAAAAACACACAGTTGGTGTATGTGCTTTAACACAAAGATTTCTACTTGCAAACTTCACCTCATTTTGTCTCCGCAGCTCAACCTGACTGTACAAGACAGAGAATATTCATTTCCTCCAATTAATGCTCAATTTCATCATCCTTACCCTCACTTTCAAAACGAGTCTGCAATATTCCCAAGAGCCTCTCTACGTCTTTTTCTGCAGCTGCCTCATGAGACTCCTCCCTTTTTTCTAACTGGGAAACAGAAGCAGAGATTCGCCTCAAACACCCACTGTTGTATTACAGACTATGCAAAGGGCCTTTTATGAACACAGACCATAAAAGCTGCATTTTCCTCCCTCTGTGCACCATTACAGACACACTTATGCAGGTTGTCTCATGTTTGCAAACAAAGAGCTTTAGGGTTTAATTCCCATCTTACACTATCAAGCCCAAAGGCCGTGCCTTGGATGCTTTGAGCCCATTGGGGGCTACATTCACTTTTCAACAGCTCTGTGGAATTGGGTTACACAGCAATACAACCTGTGAGGTTAATGAAGAAGATAATTAATAAGCAATTCACAAACCCTGCAGCTTCTCTTCTTCCCAGTACAAACATGAAATCAGTCTGTAAATCCTGTTTCCTTCCACTCAGTGAAACATTGCAGCCCACACAAGTCAAGAAGCCTAATAATGAAGGCAGAGTAGTGCAGAAGCCCAGAAAGGGCTGATGTGTACGTTTCAAACACAGCTGGATGGCTGCAGAGCCAACCACAGACTGCTTGCAGTAACAATCAAGGAGTGTTGTTAACAATACACTGTGAGAAAAAACCACACAGAGGCAGGGCAGCACTTTTCTGGGACAAATGTCCTTGTTTGGCTCCTGGAGTTAAAGCACAACCCAGAACAGCACAAGAATCTGTGAATCTTGGCTGCTCCCTTCCCCTTGAGGGTGGGATGTCACTAAGACAGTTGCTAAGTACAAAACCCAAAGAGAAAGATTTACAAGTCACCAGTAATAACTATGCCACAACAAGTGGTTAATCAACACTTTGCAAACCTGAGCAGGCATTGCACGTTTTGCTTCTCCTCTTGAAGCTTTTTCCTGCCTCTCAATCCGCTGCTCTGCTACAGGAGGATCTGACTTGAAAGATCCCAACCCAACCAAAATACAAAGAACACATCCATGGAATCTGGTTTACACTGCATGCTTAGAAATCCATATGCTGAGCAGTGGATCTGCTGAGAAAAGTGCAGTGAGTGACAGCTAAAGATTCAGAGACTTGTGGAAAGAACCATCCCCAAAAGGTGCTCCCAATACCTTGGCAGCCTCATAACCAGAGCTATCGACCCATGTAGAAAATTTGATGCAATTATTCCAACTTTCTTTATAGACTGAAAACTTCCCAACTACTTTTCTTAAAGCTAGTTAAGAAATTAATCAGAGTATATGGATCCACTACCTGGTGCTGCAGTATATAGTATTTCCTTAAGGAAACTTACAGATAGTGAAAAGTAGGTGCTCTTCTCAAGCACTTTAGTGCTTCTTCTCCCAGTTTCTCCCAGGCATCACCTGGTAAAAACCCACCAGGTTCGCTGCCATTTTCTTCTCCTTCAGTGCCATTTATGCCCATGGTGGTCAGGTACAACCGAAAAAGAGCTGCAATTAAATTCACTTGGGGATAAACCACTCATGGTGACACTTCCCAGGAAGCCCAGCCCCTCAAATATCATAAAGCAACTTCTTCAGCCCAGCCCTGCATCCACCAGTCCAGACTAACCCAGGAAAAACTTCAATAAAACAACTGAAGTCAATGGGGTTTTATATTTCAGAGATCTAGACTTGACCAAAGACTCAGATTACTTATTGATCTGCTGGAACATAAGGGAAAAGTTTCAAGGAGGAAAAAACCCCAAGAGCCTGCATAAAAGCTATTCTGAACCAGCTCTTCCACCCAGCCACAGCACAAAGAGACAAACATGTTGAGTGTAAAAGCATTCAGGTCATCCAACGTCCTGTCAGTGATACAGCACCTTAAGAACTCCATCCAAACCCACAGAAAGCAGGAGACAGGATAAAGAAACTGCTTGGCTACTGAGAAACTACAAAAGAGGGACTCTGAAAAGTGTGCAGAAGACCTTAAGAGCACAGACTGACTGAGCAGTAAAGCAGCAGCAGTGCAATACTGTTGGGGGGTGTCTGCATTTTAAATTACATTCTCCCCTATTCAAAGTGCTTAATACATAGTTTAAAGCAATTAACACCACCAACCAGATAAAGAAAGTTAATCAAAGAAAGTCACAGGGAGAGCATTCAATTCTATCAGAACTGCCAAGTATTGCCTGACAATCTCAGCCTTTTGCTTTATGATTCTGTAGCAAACAGGGCAATCCTCCAGCAAAACTGTTGACAAATTCAGAGCCCGGAACTCACCAGGTCTTCTACAAATGCTGTTGAATCAAATGATGTCATCTCAGACTGTAACTCGTTGGCCTTCTCCTTCCCTAGATTGGATGCTCAGAGCAGAAACTGGGCATCCAGAGCAGCCTCTGGTGCACAGCACACTGTGACAGCAAAGACTTTATGCTAACATGAAAGTCTCAAAAATATAATAATAAAATTCAGCATAGGGACTATCCTGGCATTAGAGCTTTGTAAATCATTTTATACATGACCACTAATGCACTCACTTCTGTAATCCTTAAAATAATACTTGCATTAAAAAATAAAGATGACAGAATCTGTTTTACCTCTATCAAAGAGTTCATTGGCTTCTTCCAGAGCTTCTGTCAGCCTGTTGCTTTTTGAACTCAGCATCTCCTCACGATTTTCTAGGGGGAAAAGACACCTATGAAGTCCTACATTACTTAAACATAGAAGCATTAAGAAATACTGTGCTTGTTTGACTCTGACTGGAGGCCAGGGGCCCACCAAAGCTCCATCACTCCCCTCCTCAGCTGGATGGGAGAAAGAAAATAGAGCAAAAGGCTCGTGGGTTGAGATAAAGACAGGGAGAGATCCCTCAGCAGTCACCATCATGGGCACAACAGGTTTGCCGTGGGGAAACTGGTGGAGTTTATCAAACAAAACCAGAGCTGGACAATAAGAAGTAAACCAGACCTTAAAAACACCTTCTCCCCATCCCTCCCCTCCCTCTCGGGCTTCACTTTATTCCAGATTCCCTCCTTCCTCCTCTCCAGTGGTGCAGGGAGATGGGAAATGGGAGTTACAGTCAGTTCTTCACATGTTGTTTCTGCCACTGGTCCATCCTTAGGGACAGGAGCCCTTCTTCCCCTGCTCCAGCCTGGGGTCACTCCCATGGGAGACAGTCCTCCACCAACTTCTCCAGCATCAGTCCATTGCAGGGGCAACAGTTCTTTACAGACTGCTCCAGGGGTACCTTCAGGAACAGGCTGTGCCAGCAGGGGCTCCTCTCTCCACAGGTGCCTGCCAGGACCCAGCTCCAGTGCAGGCTTCTCATGGCATCACAACCTGGGGGTCTGTGCAGCTGCTTCTCTCACATGTTCTCGCTCCTCTCTTCCCTGGCCACAATTACTGATGCACAATTATTATTTTTCCTTCTTAAATATGTTATTGCAGAGGTGTTGCTGCCATCACTGATGGGCTCAGCCTTGGCCAGGAGCAGGTCCTTCTTGGCTCTGGCAGACATGGGGGAAGCTTCTGGAAGCTTTTCAAATCCATAGCCCCCGTGCTACCAAAACCTGGCCACACAAACCATATACAAATACACACTCAGAACCTGATCAAACTTAGCTGCTGCCTTGCCCATCATACACACAACAATACAGAATAAACAGCACATTAATTCCAGGATGATGTAGGCTCCTTTTTTATTAATGCTTATGCCTTAACTAAGTCTGAAGTAGCAATTTTCCAGGTACTTCAATGGTGTAAAATTTGTATGGTTGAATCCAGGTCAGCAAGGACGGCTGCCCCATCCCTGGGAGCGTCCACGGCCAGGCTGGACGGGGCTTGGAGCGCCGTAGGCTGGTGGGAGCTGTCCCTGCCCGTGCCAGGGGGTGGCACTGCATATCTTTAAGTCCCTCCCCAGCACTCCACGATTCTGCTATTCCATACAAACACTTCCCGGGAGTCGAGTTTCCATGGAAGCACAAGCCCCAGTGCCCGGAGTTCCCCGCAGCCCCAGCCCCGCCGGCACGGCCTCCCCGCCCGCTACCCCCGCCTTACGCTGAGGGGCTGAGATGAGCTCCCGGTACTGCCTGCGGATCGTCCGGCTGCGCGGACTGTCGGCTCCATCTCCGATGCCCACACGCCTCGCCCGCTCGCTCGCCGTGTCCGCGCCCTGCGGCCACTCCCGGGAGGCGGCCGGGGAGGCGTCCCCGCGGTGCGCCATGGCCGGGTCGCGCTGCCGGAAAGGCCCCCCGTGCTCTGCGCGGCCCCGATTTCCCCCTTTCGCCTTCTAGAAAAAAACAACAACAAATAAATCCCATTTCCCTGCTTTTTAGGGCCGCTCGCGTGTCTCACTCGGCTGCACTTCGAGATCCCAGTTTAGGGGTCCTGGGGGAGGTGGCGGAGGGGGGATTGTTGGGGGGAAGTTGAGAGAATTTGGGCAGGTCTGGCTGCTTTCGAAGGGGGTTTTGGGGTCCTGTGGTGGTTTGGGAGGTCTGGGAGGGGATTTAGGGCAGTGTGGGGTCATTTGGGGGGTTCTGGGCAGTTTAGACCCTCTGGGAGAGGTTTCGGGGTCTGGGAGGGGATTTAGGGAGTCCATGCGGTACTTGGGGGGGGACGGACGGGGTATTTCAGGGACCCCAGAGAGTTCAGGAGGGGATTTGGGACACCCTGAGGGAGTTTGGGGAGTCCAAGGTGGGATGTTACAGGTTACGATGGGGGTTCGGGGGGGTGTTTGGGGTTCCAGGGGGGATTTGGAATTCCTGAGGCGGATCCCGGGCTGGGGGGAGGGGTCCTCCGGCTTCTTCACCGTCACGGCCAACACGGTCCCGGAGGGGTCCCGGGGGTCTGTAGGGGGTGGGCAGGTCATGAGGGACCCCCAAAACCCGCCCTGAGTCCCCAAAATATCCCCAAACCCGCCGCCATTCACTCACCTGTCCCCTCAGCACCATCGCGTCCCGCGCTCCGGCTGCGCTGCCTCTCATTGGTCGCCGCGCCCGCCCGTCAACGCCCGCAGCCAATCAGCGTCCAGGAATGCAGAGGCGGGGCGGGTCCTGGGGTCCGCGCCATTTTGGGCCTTGACTGGACTACGACTCCCGTCATGCAGCGCGGCAGGACAGCCGCGGGCTCGGCTCGGGCTGCCCCGGGGGAGCGTCTCGTTGTCGCGACCCAACGAACAACGACCGAAGAGAACCCCAGAACACAACGGCGGCAAACGAAGCCTTAGTCCTTAAGGGGTCCCGGCGCTGCGGGGGCTTCCGCCGGCTCCGCACCCAGGGGCTGGGGCCAGCAGGGAGCGGCGCAGCCCCGGGGCAGCGGCCCGGGAGAGGGCAGAGGGTCTCCCGGTTCGTGCCGTCGGGGCCGGGGCCGGGGCCGGGGACGAGGGAACGGGCGCACGGGCAGGAACTTACGGGCGAGGGCGGTGCGGCCGCCGGGAGCGGCTCCGGCGCTGCCCCGGGCCGGCCGGGCTTAAGAGCCGTCGGGCGAGCGCCGGACAATGGCCGGGAGGAGGGGGCCGGTTCGGGGGGCGGCGGGAGGCGGGGAGGGGCCGGGGCCGCCACTCCGCCCCCCACGTCTGGCGCAAACCCGGCTCCCGGCTGAAGGAACCGGCGAGCTACCGGCGCCCGGGGCTGGTGGTACCGCGGACGGCTCGGCCCGGCCCGTCGCGTCCCGGCCCGCCGCGCCGTGTCGCTGAGCCCCAAGCACAGGGCACCTTGCTCGGTCACCGACATCCTGAGCCCGATGGATGGAGGAGAGCTACAAGAAGCTCGGCGGCATAGACGGGGCGGGCGGGCTGGCCGCGCCCCTCGGGCCCTGCCGGCAGGCACCGGTGCCCCCTGTCTGGGGTTTAGCCCGGCTTTCTCCCGCCAAGCCCGGGCTGCCCAGACTGGGGAAAAACCCTGAAAAGACGGCAAGAACTCAAACGAAACTGGACTGAATTAATGCATATATATATATTCTAACATTTATCACTGCACACGGAATTGTACCCACCCAGGGGTCCCCAGGGAAGAGGGGAGAAAGGGGAAAGGGGGATGGCAATGAGAAGGAACAAAAACAAACACACAACAAACGGAATACAATCAAAGCTTTGGAAAAATAACTGGCAAGGATACAGTCTCACCACCCCAAGGGACAGAACCGAGCGAAACAAAAGATCTCCGTCTAAGCCTGTTCTGCTTCCCCTGTGCCTCCCTCGAAAGCAGCAAACCTAAAACTAAACTCTCTCCCGTTAGGTGGAAAACACGTGTGGAATACCCACTTCCCTGGTTACAGCTGGTTACTAAGGAAGCCCAGATCAAACCCATCACACAGGGATTTGGGGGTCCCTGGGGTGATTTTGGAGTCTCTTGGGGAATTTGGGGGTCCCTGCTCAGCCTGCACAGGTTGGGGATCCCAGGGGGCCTGTGGGCCTTTGGGCATCCCTGGGGGAGATTTGGGGGTCCCAGGGTGGCCTGGGGGGCTTTGAGGATCCCTGGAGGGGATTTGGGGGTCCCGGGGGGGGGGGAGGAGTTGGGGGCTTTTGGAGGTTCTCAGGGGAGGATGAGGGGGTTTGGGGTGCTCTGGGCTGGTTTGAGTGGGGCGTTGGGGGTCCTTGGGGACATTGGGGGTTCTCAGGGGGGTTGAGTGAGTTTTGGGGTACTCTGGGGTGGTTTCGTGGGAATTGGGGGTTCTTGGCAGTGTTGGGGGCTCTCAGGGGGCTTTGAGAGTGTTTCGTGGTGCTCTGGGGTAGGTTTTGGGGAGATTGGAGGTTTGAGGGCTCTCAGGGGGTTTGGGGGCTCTCTGGGGTGGTTTGAGGGCTCTCAGGGGTGTTTTGAGGGCTCTCAGAGGGTTTGGGGGCTCTCAGGGGGTTTGGGGGCTCTCAGAGGGTTTGGGGGCTTTCAGGGGGTTTGGGGGCTCTCAGGGGAGTTGGGGGCCCTCAGAGGAGGTTTGAGGACTCTCAGGGGGTGGTTTGGGGACTCTCAGGGGTGGTTTGGGGGCTCTCAGGGGGTGGTTTGGGGGCTCTCAGGGGTTTCTGGGGGTCTGAGCCCCCCCTGCCCCCAGGGAGGGGATGCAATTCGCCTTCCAGGAGCCCCCCCAGCCCCAATTTGGGGAGGGGTCTCCCCTCAATCTGCCCTTCCTGGAGGTGCTTAGCGAGTTCTCCCCGAGGCTGCAGCCCCCAGACTGGGCCCTCATGTGAGTGGGGGGGCTTGGGGGTCTCTGGGGGGCCCAGGGGGAAGCTGGGGTCCTGAGGTGGGCGGGGGATTCTGGGGGTCTCTGGAGGGCATTTGGGGAGATCCCTGAGGGTGATTTGGGGGTCCCTGAGGGGTCCCTGCACAGCCTCCACGGGTTGGGGGTCCTGGGAGAATCTGGGGGTCTTTGGGGGTCCCTGGGAGGGGCTCTGGGGGTACCCAGGGGGCAGCTGGGGTCCCATTTGAGGTCCCTGGGGGTGATTTGGGGTCTGGGGGGGCTCTGGGGGACCTCAGGAAGAAGTTGGGGTCCCTGGGGGAGCTCTGGGGGTCTCTTTGGGGTCCCCCCTCTACGGGGTCACTGGGGGTCTCTGGTGGTCTCTCTGGGGGTCTCTGGCGTCTCTCTGGGGGTCTCGGGGGTCTCTGGAGGTGCCAGAGGTCTCCCGGGGGTCTCTCTAGGGGTTTCTGGGGGTCTGTCTGGTGGTCTCTGGGGATCCCCCCCATTTAGTGGGTCTCTCTGTGCCCCTCAGACTCGTTCCTGGAGCAGACCCTGCAGGAGCGGGGAGGGGTCTCTGGGGGTCTCTCTGGGCGTCTCAGAGGTCTCTCTTTGGGTGTCTCTGGGGGACTCTGGGGTCTCTCCGGGGTCTCAGGGGGTCTCTCCGGGGTCTCAGGGGGTCTCTCTGGGGGTCTGAGAGGTCTCCTGGGGGTCTCTCAGGGGGTCTCTGGGGGATCTCTCTGGGGGTCTCTAGGGGTCCCCCCCATTTAGGGAGTCTCTCTGTGCCCCCCAGACTCTCGTTCCTGGAGCAGACCCTGCAGGAGAGGGGAGGGGTCTCTCTGAGGGTCTCTGGGGTTCTCTCTGAGGGTCTCTCTGGGGTCTCTCAAGAGGTCTCTGGAATCTCTCTGGGGGTCCCTCTGGGGATCTCCCCCCATGGCTCCTCCTGCTCACCGACTGCCACTGTCTGAGCCCCCAGCCTGGGGAGGTGACGCCCCCCCAGCCTGAAGAGAGCCCGCCTGGAGGCTGAGGGGCACCCCAGACTGGGGGGTCCTGGGTTATGGGGGCATTGAATTTGGGGGGTCTTTGGGGGGCACTGAATTTGGGGGTCTTTGGGGGTTACGGGGTGCCCCCAGGTGTGGGTTCTGCCTCACTTTGGTGTCTCCCGCCCCCCCCCCCCCGCAGCCCCTCGGAGCCCCCAGTTCCAGCCCGTGGCCCCCCATCCCCACCCTCCCCTCCACGGCCCTGATGGGACCCTCCCGACCCTCCTGAAAAAATGGGGGGCACCTCCGGAGTCCCCTCAGTCTGCACTGGTGAGACCCCCCGAAAAATGGGGCCCCCCCCAAAAATAGGGACCCCCAAAATAATGGGGGACACTCCCCCGAACCCCCCCCCCCCAGTCTGCACTGGTGAGACCCCCCAAAAATGAGGGACTTCCCCCAAAAATGAGGGACCCCCCCGAGCCCCTTCCCTGCACAGGTGAGACCCCCCTCAAGTTAATAGAGAGACCCCAGCCCAAAATGGGGGGCACCCCCAAGGCCCCCCTCCCTGCTCTGGTGAGACCCCCCCAAATTAATGGGGGCCCCCCTCAATTAATGGGGGGGACCCTCCAGATCCCCCTTAATTAATGGGAAGAAACCCCCTAAATTAATATGGGGATCCCCAAAACCACGGGGGGATCCCCCCAAATAAATAAGGGGAGACCCCCATGACCCCCCTAAATAATGGAGGGGAACCCCCAAATTAATTTGCGGAGATCCCCCCGAAATAGAGGGGACCCTCCTGAGCCCCCCAGTTAATGTGGGGGAACCCCCAGGTAAATATGGGGGGACCCTTCTGAGCCCCCCAAATGAAAACAGGGGACTCCCCAGGCACCCGGCCTGCACAGGTGAGACCCCCCCAAATGAATGGGGGGACCCAAATAAATAAGGGGGGACCCCCTGACTCCCCAATTAATGGAGAGGCCCCCAAATAAGGTGGGAACCCCCTGAGCCCCCCAATTCCTGTGGGGGAACCCCCTGATTTAATGTGGGGGACTCCCCAGATAACTATGGGGGGACCCTCCTGAGCCCCCCAAAAAATGAGGGGAAATAAAACTGGGGGGGCTTCCCCCAAGAAAACGAGGAGGGGTCCCTCCAAAAAATGGGGGATCCCCCTGACCCCCCCCAACAAACTCGGGGTTGGCCCCCAAAAAATCGAGGGGGACCCCCAACAAATGGAGGTCCACTAAGACTGTAATATGTATTATCTATATTTTAGAATGATATAATGATGCAATGATATAAAATGTAATTTATATTATATATATAATAAACCCTCATTGCAATAGTAACAGTAATAATATTATTAGTAATAGTAACAATATCAATAACAACAACAAAACAACAACAAACAACAAAACAACAACAAACAACAAAACAACAACAACAAACAACAAAACAACAATATTAATAGAAATAATAGTAGTAATAATAATAATAACAATAATAGCGATGGCTCTGAAATTCCAGACCCCTTTCAGGGAACTCGCCCTGACTCAAGATTGGTCTGAAAAAGTCTGTTGGAGGGCAAATCAAGGGCTATATTTTATAGTCATTTAAACAAGATTCTTAACAGACTTTGGAATGGAATTCCAGGTTGATGTGGAGATGTGTCAGAAGCTGGTGAGGGGAAACCAACACTGGGGTCCTTTGTCCCCTTGCCCAGAGTGCCCCCTCGGCTGGATCCTCTGCCACCTCATGCCCACCAGGGCTGGGGAACCAGCTGGGGCTTTTTTTCTTTTAAAATAAAGTAAGTTTGAAAATATATCGTGTAAAAACACATTAGCATAATTTTCCTCCTTGTTGGGACCCGTTGCCAGGGGCTGTTTCCGTGTCAACAAGCAGGGGAACAGTGCGAGGGGTCAGGTGCTGTGTCACAGAGGGGGCCCTTTGTGACACCCCGGTGTGGTCAGCACAGCCACAGTGTCCGGCAGGACAGCGACAGGACGAGACGGGAGTGTGGAGTTGGCGAGAACTTTCTCAGCCCAGCCCAATTCTTTCCCTCTCGCCCTGCGGTGATACATTTTTTCCACAAAGCTTTGCTCTCCCCCCTCCTGTACGTCTGGTCATCTTCTTGCAGGAGGGAGAAGAAACCCCCCAGAAAGCCCAGGGTGGCCTGGGTGAAGGAGGGTTCTGCCCAGGAAAGCAGTTCTTCAGCAGAACTCTAGCGGGGGATTCTGGCAAACCCAACCCAGCTGCAGATGGGTGAGTGAGGGGCCCTTGTTCACATCTCCCCAGCGCGCTGGCAGCAAAGGTCCTGGGGGGGGATGTGATGGCCCAATGCTGAGGCTGCTCAGGGCTGGACGGCAGCCCCAGCACAGCCTGTGCTCAGGAGGAGGGGGAGAGCAGAGGGGGCAGCGAGGGGCAGCTGGGCTGGCAGGAGGCAGTCATGCTGTGGGACCTCTCCTGTCCATCTGCCAGCCCCTTCCTCAGCCCGGGGCGCTGGGGCTTGCCCTGCCATGGTCAGCTCCAGCCCGGCTGATAAGCGAAAATGCTGCAAAAATAACCGCTAAGAGAAAAAATTGTATCTATTGGCAGTAAGGCATTTATTGCCAACATAGGAGGCAAGCCAGTTCATGCTGGGCAAAACCTTGCCTAACTTGTTGGAGTAAAATAAGCCATTTATAGCCTTAAGTTCTTAGTTAACACCCTCTAATTTCCATATGAATGACTGGGTGGAATCTTGGGCGGAGCTTTCCTTTTGGCTTCCAATTTGGGTAGTGCTCTCCTGACTTCATCCCTCGGGCTGGGCTTGAAGCGTCTTCATCACGCTGGACTGCTGCCTTTTCTTTGTTCAGTGACATGACGTGTCAAACTTGCAAAACCTTGGTCTAACTCCTAAAAATCTTGAATCTTTACCATTTCATCCTATTGAAATGTCTGGCTTAGTTTAATGTATGACTTTTAACCACGGCACACCAGTTTCTATAATTATTAGACAATTTGTACCTGAACAAAGTGGCTCCAGCACTTCATGCTGTTCGTGGCCTTGCTGTGCAAACAACATTCTGCAGAGCAGAAATAGAAATTTCACTGAACTAGGGGGGTTTTTTTGGTCTCTTTTCTCTTTCAGCCCCCCCTGTGTTTCAAAGTATACAAAGTCTTTTGCTCAGTTTTAGTAGTGTTGGATTTTGCTATGCATGTATTATTGCTAATATCACTTACATGTTTCTGGGTTTAGTGCATAATTTGTACTATAGCTAAACATTGAGCAGTGCCAGCAAGATTATTGCTGTAATTCTGATTGGGTGTACCAGGGACTTTAAAGACTTGTGAGGCAGTGAGGGGATATCTTCAAAAAATGTCTTACTAGTGGTGGGTCTTTACTTGTTTAACTTTGGTTAAGATAGTTTTAATGCTTTCAGGATCATGTTTAATTTGCCACAGCACGTGCTGAGTTATTTTGTTTAGGTGTCAGCATTTCTTTAAACAGGTTAATATCTATACTAATTTTGCAATTCAGGTACATCATGATGCAACATAAAATTAAACAAAATTTTAACATTCACAGCTGTTGCTGACATCAAATACATCCACTGGTAAAACACCCAACAAAGGCTTGAGCCTGTGGCTATTTTAAAATAAAAGCTTGTGTTAAAGTCATTATACTTATTTAAAGTTCAACAACTTGTGTTGAGTGAATTGGAGGGTAGTTGGTTTCTCAGGTACTGAGGTTAATTTTTTCTCAGGAGGCTTTTCTTTTATCCAGACTGCTGGAAACAGGGTTAGCAACACTTGAAACAGCCCATTTCATTTTTCTTGTAAAGGGTCTCCTGAAAAATTCTTAACATACACAATCACTACAGGTACATAAATACAGTTTGCAATCAGATACTATTCTTTTATTTCACAGAATTTTAATAACTTTTCTTGATTTGCTGGTTTTGGATAGGAATGTTTTTGGTCACTCAGGAAATATATCTGTGAAAACTGAAAAATAACAGAAACTCTCCCCCTTTTTTAAGAGCTTAAAAGTCAATTCACTAAATTTCACTTTAAAACTGTCTTTTGTTTATTGCTCTTTGTTGTATTTTGGTTCCAGCATTTGGGTTATTTCCCAAACATGTTTTCCATTGAAATGTAACTTGTTTTATTGTTGTGAACAGATTTGGGTTGGCTACTCAGGTTTAAATATTGGTATGATAAATCTAATTTTTAGTGTGTTTTGTCATGTTCAGTTTTACAAAATGCTAAACTACTTTTTCAGGTAGTAACTAAGTAACTTTTTGTTGTTATTATTATTATATTTTTATATATTTATTTGAAATCTGATTTTTGATACAGTATTTGTTTGCCAGGTTTTTTGTCTGTTCATTTGGTTTTTTCTGGTACTGGGCTGCTATTTGCTTTTTACAGTTTTAGCAGCTTGTTTTGCTTTAGCATTGGCTTTTATGTTGCTTACCTTTCAACACTGTGACCTTTTTGGTGTTTTTCTCTAGTACATAATGGCCACTTCTGATGGGAGTTTTAGTGCTTCTAACAATTTCAGAATTCCTTCATCATTTTTTTTTTGTGCAATTAAAAGGTTTTTGGTTTTTTGTTTTCTTTTTAAATGCTCTCTGAGCATGGACGATGCTACAAATGTATTTAAAGTTAGTCCAGATGTTGATTTTGCCAGTTCTAGAGCTCAGGTGCTCTCAGTCTTTCTTTCTGGGCTGAAGTTCCTGTAGGCAGAGGATTTAATTCAATTACTTTGTCTCACAAAGCTGCTACTGGCAGAAGACCAGTTTTCTGCTTTAGGAGTGGTTCTCCTTAAGCTGCTTCAGTGGTCTCCAGGCAGTCAGGTACAACACATTTAGTTGTGGGTTCACCTTCTAGGAATGGAGCTGGTTGACAATGGGAGTTACTTGAATCCGTATGAAATTTCCTGGCTTCGTCTGTCCTTATGATCTCTGCTGCTCTTTGCTCTCAGGCAGCTGGGCCAGCTTTGCTCACTTCATCTCATTGCTCAGAGAAGTGGCTCCCGGCTTTTTGTCTGGCTCCAGCTGCTGTGCCAGGACCGCCAGGACTTTCCTTGCTGCTCATGCAGAAACAGCCCAAAGGGCTTCCTCACGTCAGGCAATCCCAACGCCGGAGCCCTCAGGAGTTCTCGGATTAGCTGCTCAAAGGCCTTATTTGCTGCAGGGTCCAGGTTCTGTTGTCTGTAGCAGCTTTTAGTAGGTTACACAAGTTTTGCAATTAGCCAGGATAGCTTGGCATTTTAGGAACTGAGTGACAGTCAGTGGTTCCCTTTCTGCTCCAGCACTGCTGGCACACCCATCTGTCATGCCCAGAAAGGCTCGAAGATCTCTCACTGTCTGTGGTTCAGAGGTCTGGCAGTGGCTTCTTCCTTTGCTGTTCTTGGGGAGTGTTGTCTGCTGGAAACTGCGTATCTCAGGTGGAACTCTTGCTTCCCTACCAGCTGCTCTTTCCTCTTGAGAAACTCAATGCTCATTTAGCAAACTTGCAGTCCACAACATAAAATCTTCTTGGTTTTCAGTGGTTATTAATAAGTTACTTTATAAATTGCAGAAGAAAACTTTCTCCCAGTGGCAAGAGCTATTGTTTTAGATTTTAAAATCTTTGAGGTAACATTGTCCAAGTTACCTGTTGTGAGTAGTGTGGGTTTTTTTTTTTCTTTTTAGCAAATATATAAAGCTTTCTTACTTAAATGCAAATATTTTCTGACTTTTTGCTAAGGAAAGACAGAAAAGAACATTTTTTAAATTTAATACTTTTTGTTCTCAATTACTGGGTTTGCTTCTGGTTGTACTTTTCTTTAGATGGGGCTTGCCCATTTTGGCTTACTTGGTGTGTAGTAGCTCAGGCTTAGGATACATTTAATCTAAATTTGATTAATATTTTCATTATTTTGATTATTCTGGTTGGGTTCTACACAGTTTATAGCTAAACTCAAAGCTGTTATCAATTGTTTTTTTTCCCTTGAATTCAATTTTATAGCTTCTAGATTTTCTAACAAAGTTTTGCCTAATATGGGTCTGTAGAAATCTGGTAAATATAAAAACTGATGCACTTCATTTGTTTTCTGATTTTAAACTTAGGGGGTTTCAAAAGAAACTTTCTCTGTTTGACCAGTTGCACACCTGCGACTTGAACAAATTTATTACTTTTAACCAAAACTAGTTCTAGTGTCAAGCAGCAACAGAGTTTTTTCTAATGTTCATATTTTTATATTGGAGCTGCTACTACAATTTTAAATGCCACCACATCTGTTGCATAAAACTCTTACATGTATTAAACAATTGCAAAACAAACAAATTCTGATTTTAGGATTTCTCTAGTGTGACAGGCTTATAGTTAATTTTTCAGCACTGCCACATTTTGGCAGGGTAATACTTTCAAGAGTATGATCTTAGATCTTTTGGGTATTCAGTAACTTTTCTGAAAACACAGAAAACAATAACTTCACACAAAACTCTTAACTTTTCTTTCAAAGTAAGACACACACACAAAACTCTCAGCTTATCTGAAAACAGAACAACAGCACAGCAGACAGTAACCACACACACCGATCTTAATTTTAGGCTTTATCCAGCGTGGTATTTTTATAGGCAATTTATCAGAGGTACCACTCATCTACAGCACAATAGCCCACATTGTCAGAGGGGTTAGAAACAAAAACTTATTTCAAACACATAGTAATTTCTTTAAAACCAGAATCACACACACAGCTCTTAAAATGCACATCAGTGCTTAATTGTAAAACAAACATAAAGTACATACACAAACTTCACACTTCTCTCGTGGCTGGCCATGTCTTATTCATTCACCAATCACACGTATACTCCAAATTACTTTAACAGTTCAACACACTTTTTCACGGTATACAGGACAGCTCAGACACACAATAACTTTTACCTGTGTCTCATTCACTAATCACACATCAATTATTTGAAACAAAACGCACATGAGAACTGGTACACACAAAGGCTTGGCTCAGACACACTTAAAACATGGGCAAACAGCTCAGACACAGGTGAGAACTTAGACAACAGCAGACAGGACACGGCCACAATCTGCACGGAAAAAGCGATGCTGGAAGAGCACAGGGAACTGCCAGCTGTGTCTGGGCAGGACAGGAAAACAGGAAAACATAAATACCTTTTCTCAAAGTGCAGCGAGTTCTTTTCCAGCCCTGTAAAAGCCACCGAAGAAGGGGGAGCCCCTCTAGGTAAAACTCACCCAGGGGCACCCAGGGGGTCCCCAATCTCCAACGGATTGTGCAGCCAGGTGGAAACGTCCCGCTGGGGGGCCAAATCTGATAAGCAAAAACGACACAAAAATAACTGCTAAGGGCAAGTTTTTGCATCCATTGGCAGCAGTGTCTTGGGTTGAGCTGGGAAAACGCCAGCTGTCCAAGGCAGAGTGAAAAGGGAAGAAGAGGGAGAGGGAAAAAACCCTCTAAACCAGGTTTATGCTGAAACTAAC
The DNA here is from genome assembly GCF_047495875.1 of Pithys albifrons albifrons. Taxonomy (NCBI): domain Eukaryota; kingdom Metazoa; phylum Chordata; class Aves; order Passeriformes; family Thamnophilidae; genus Pithys; species Pithys albifrons. Next base: position 6,818 of record NC_092473.1, on the reverse strand, counting down.
TACATGTATTTATACAGAAAAGAGAAAATTAAGAGAAAACGACAATTTAACACACATTTACACAAGTTATATAAATATAACAAGAAATAACCTCCCACTCCCCAATTAATACTAAGTGTAATATTCTAGATCTATAAGTACTCTAAAAGACATTCAGCAAGAAACAGAAAGAGTAACAACAAGAATGTTTCTACTTCCCTGAAACTCAAACAAAAGACAAGTAGCAGCAACAGGAGCAGGGGCCCAGCAACAGCGGAAGAGCTGCAGCACATCCTTCTTCTACTTCAGCCATGAAGGAACTGACTAAGCCACACCCACACACCGGCTCTTACCCCTTCTGAGATGATGCCTTAACATGGCATGGAATACAACACTACTGGCTAGAAGAAGTCAGCTGTTAGCTGGCCCAGCCCAGCTCAAGTCAGCTGACAATTCCAGGCCTAGTCAGAACTTTAAAGCCTAAATTTTTTGGCCTCCTTGGCTAAACCCATAACAAGCAGGTATTTATTTCTGCACAGGAAGCAAGGCAGCAAAATGCCACAGAGGCTTGCTCACCTGGCAGGGGTCAGAGTAGCCTAATTTATACATTTGAGCATAATTGATTACAACATCTCATTACATATTGATTACAGGTGGAGTCTGGGCGGAGCTGGGGCTGTGTTTTCTTCTGGCAGCAGTTTTGGAGAGGGGTCCTTCTGTTCTTCATCCCCAAAAGAAGGGTCCCAATTAGTCTTCCTCTCCTTGACCCAGCTTGCGTCCTTTCATAGGTGACCCAGACAAAACTAGTAGAAAAAATCTTGGCTAGCTACCATTTTGCTCTATTCAAATGTCTATTGGTGCTGTGAGACCCCCCCACCAAGCAGGACTCTGAGCCAAGTTAGTGTAGGGTAAGATAAAAAGTAAAGGTCCTTTAATATCACAGGCCTCGGGCCCACAGGAATACACGATGACACGCACGCGCCCCCAGTTCTACTTTCCATGGCTCTTATAATATGATCCCTCCAATCATTCCTTTACACATTTCTCAGTCCGGCCCTGGTTCCACCCCTGGTCCAATCCCCCTGGAATTGAGGCTGGGGTCGTCAAGACCCTCGGTCTTCATCCACCTTCTCTTCTTCAACACATAAAGGTCTTTTGGACGCCTTCCAGTGCTCCGGGTTACTCTGCTTGTGTTTATGTTTTGTTCTGGAGGCCTTTCTGATAGTCGTCAGCATTCTACCTTGAAGAGAGTTTAACAAGATTAATTAACTAAAGGAATTTGAGCTACTGATAAATGCTAAGGGTTAGGATGTCTAAACAGTGAACTTAGGCTGCCAGAATATTAGCACATTACCTCTACTTTGCTACAGCTGCAAATACTTCTAAAATCTATAAAAATGAAAAATCAGAAATCAAAGACCCCTTTGGCATCACTACCATTACCTGATTAATTCGGCTCTAGGCTACGGTACAGAGAACTGAGCGATAACCGTGTCCTAGTAAAGAGAACAGAACCTGCTTGGTGATAAGGCTGGAGCAAACAGGCCTAAAACTTGGGGAGGGGGGTTGGGTATTGGCCCTTGTTCCTTCTCAGTCCCCGTTTTGTTTAGGAACTCACAAATTCTTTTGTGGAAAATGAATTCTGTTGAATTTTGATAGGAATGTACCATTGCCAACATCATTTGCCTTTTTCTGACTATAGTTGTGAATTTATACCATAGCCACACATTGATCAGGGCTAGCAAGAGTATTGTTGCCACTAAGGCTATGACTGGATGGGTTAGGAAGTTGAAAACAAGTGTGGCAGGAGGTGAATAGCCTAAAAAGATGTCCCACCATTATGGGCTCTTACTTTTTCAATTTTGGTTAGAATTTCTTTGATGTTTCCAGTGTCATGTTTGACTTGCCACAGCGTGCGTTGGGCTGTTCTGTTTACCTCTTGGACTAGTTTTTCTATGTCTGGGTGTTTAAGCATTGCTTTAAAGAGATCAATGTTCACACCTATTTGCCATTTAGGTATATCATGGTACAAGACATAATCAACTGTCTAGTAGTCAGTGGAACAACATAACCAAAATCACAAGCTATGATAAAGTAAACAATTTATAAACGGCGGAGGAACTGGTCTTCACCAACAAGCTTATGAAGTTCATAGTGAAGACCTTTTATTACCCAAAGCACACAGTTTATATGGGGTTAGGACTGCAGCTTATTGGCTAAAAGAGTTACACACCACCACGCCAGATACTTCAATTGGTTAAAGCCTCTCTCTCACAAGTCCTATGTTTATATTATTTCATCCTGGCTGTTTTCGTGTCCCTGCAGAGTCCTGTGAGTTCCTACGATGTGAATTCTAGCGGAGTAACCTCCTCCCTACCAGCCAGCAGCAGCTGAGCTCCTTGCTGCCTTTGGCTGAGAGCTGAGTCTCACAGGGCTTTCTATAGATCTGAATTGCTCACTTTGGATTTTACTGTAACAACACTATGATTCGAGTGAAATTACACACACAAAAACTTGTACCCTTTGCTGCTTCATAACAATTGTCAATGGTCATGTTAACAAAGGGTCCTAACACATACACATCTGTTGCCTACATAATATACTTGTGATTTGGTTTTAGCATAAGGAAGCATTTCAAAGGTGCATTCGCTTTCTTCAGTATCCCAGCACAGATCTTCATTTTCTACTGCAGCTTTTTCACAAATGTACCCTAACTGTCCTTTAGGGGTACAAGCCTCAGTGCTGATTGATTGCCATTTGCTTTTGGTTTGATCATAACTTGCCCATCCATTATGGCCTGTGTGTCTCACAATGACATTTTGTTGTGTAGCTCCTTGAGTTAGAATGGGAAAGATGGTTTGTTCCTTGGCTGCACTGAGTGAGTACATAAGCTTCAATTTGCTGGTGTTGTGAGTTGTAAGTAAAATTTACTAACTGCCACCAAGCTTGGTGATTTTTTGTAACCGAGGGAGACGGGTTTTTGACCTGCACAGACGACTCCACAGGAGTCAGCAGCAACAGGCCCTTTATTCATACGCACACACACTTTTATACATCTTTAAGACTGGAACCTTCCGCAGGTGATGACACTTTGGCACTGATTATTGGCTAATAATGCTGTTTACATTACAAAGCTTCTCATAACTGGTTGACCATGCACATCTGCTGAGAAGGTCAGCAGCAGCCTCTGATCTCATTAATTAGTTCTTAAGGCTACAACACACTAAATACAGAGGCAAGTTCAATACACAGCTTGCCTTTTAGATCTAATAGCGTATGAAATTCCAACAATTTTTCTCAAACTGAGTAGTGGAACGGTTTCTGGCTATTATTTCTCTTATCTCTTGGGGCAGTATTCCTGATGTTCCTTCTCTGAATATTCCTGCAGCCAAGTTTGTCCCCATTGCTGGGTTTGGATGCACTGCATAGCAAGTGCAACTTTCTTATTGATGCTACCAGGGTAGTCAGCAATTTTGGTAAGGTCTGCAGCTGTAAGAGTGGCTACTAGTGGTAATAGTTTGACTGCCAGTGATTGTGTTTCTGCCAGGGTGAGCAAAGATGTTCTTAAGGGAATCTTAAGTTTTCCTAGATCAGGAGTGACATCACTGAGTTTATTAATTAACACTTCTCGATCTATAGTATTTAGGACACCTAATCCTGTGCCAAACCATCCAGCCACATCTCTCCGAATCTTGTTGTGTGATCTGGCTGCCAGCCATGCATTCCAGCCTTTGAGGCTCTGCTGTACATAGGGCTGACAGTCTTTTTACAAGTGAGAGATGTTTATTTGGATGTTTATGTGAACCTTTTTCAGTGAGAATGTGGGATCTAAGAGTAACTTTTGCTCATTTGATTGGCGAATTAGGGTCCAGCAAAAGTTAGGTTGTGGTGTTTTCACAATTCAAGGAAGGTGTCGTGGTATGTGAGGTAACCCTGGTGGGTGGTTTAGGAGGAGATTTAGTTGCCAGGTCACCTGAAGCAGCTTTTACTATGCACTTCCTTGTTACGTTTCTTTCCTTGAATACCCAGTTGCAAATGGCAGAAACTGATTTGTCTAAGGTGAAAGTGTGCCAACCTTGATCAGACTCACACACATGTCCACTGATTATTTTTCTGTACTGTGCAATAGTGGGGTAAATGTCAAAGGAATCTCACACACTAATACAGATTCTGGGTGGCCAGTTGGTTTGGGGGTGGGGGAGGTGTACACTCTGCATCCTACCCGAGTTCTTGCCCTAACTTTTCCAGTCCAAACACTTGAACTAAAATTCTCATTCTGCCATCCTGTTAAAACTATTGCTCTTTGCAATGCTATGACAGATGTGTTGCACTTTTTCATCTGGGCAAGGCTGTTTATGTACTCGTACTGAGAATCTGGCCCTAGATTAACTAACAGGCCAGAGATTCCATCATAAGCCTGAGAGCATGATGTGTTTTGGGCAGGTTTAGAGTCAATGTATTTCTTAAAGTCCCAAAGATCAGCACCGAGAGGAGTTGACAGTAGATGGTTCCTGCTCTGAGGTCCATTTCTGCTCAGGAGCCTTCTTGACTCGGGAGTAGTGGAGCCAGGTTGGTTTCTCCTTTATCCGGATTGCAGTGAAGGTGCTCAGCAGCACCTGGGATGGTCCGTCACACTTCTCTTGTAGGGGGTTTCCTGAAAAATTCTTAACATAGACCATATCACCAGGACTAAATGGATGCAATTTGCAACCAGGTTGTTTAGGCTGATCTTCTATTACTGTGGTAGCCTTCTTATTCAGCTGTTTCCCTATTGTTACAAGGTAATCAAAGACATACTGGCTACCTATTAGATCCAAAGCTTCACTGTTTACAGGATTCATTGCATATGGTCTGCCATACAAGATCTCAAAGGGGCTTAGCTTTTCTTTAGATCTTGGCCTGACTCTAATGCGAATCAAAGCAATGGGTAAAGCTTGATACCAGTGCAAATTTGCTTCTTGACAAATTTTGGCTATTTGCTGTTTGATAAGGTGGTTCATCTTTCCCACCTGTCCACTTGCTTGAGGTCTGTAAGGAATGTGCAATTGCCAATCCATTTGCAATTCTTTCCTTATTGCTTGCACAATTGGTGCACAAAAATGGGTACTTAACTATGGACTTAAGACTACAAAATAGCTTATTTTCCACAAACAAGTTAGGCAAGTATTTGCCCAGTATGAGCTGGCTTTCCTCCAACGTTGTCAATAAATACCTTTGCTGTTATTAGAATCCAAAACTTTCTCTTAACAGTTATTTTTGCTAAGTTTTTGCTTATCACCGGGGACACTGGGGGAGGCAGTTTTCTGCAGTGCCACCCCTGTGTTGGGGTCAAGGGACAGGGGTGGCACCTTTGTCCCTGTTATTTTTTGTCTAATAAAGGTCTGAATGTCACTGGGGCTGTCACTGTGGGCTAAGTGGAGGGTAACTTGGAGGTCTGCGGGTATTACTGAGGGGATGTGGGGGTCACTGGTAGGGCTGGGGGCTCACTGGGGGGTCTGGGTGAGTCACTGGTGGTCTGGGAGATCTGGATGTATTTCAGGGTCTGGAGGGGTCACTGAAAGGTCGGGGGGGTCACTGGGGGGTAACTGGCGGACCAGGGGAGTCACTGGGGTGTTACCTCGCTTACCAAAGAGCCTCACAGTGGGCCATCCCTGCCCTGATTTCAGGTGGAGGATGCTGATGTCACAGTGGTCACTGTGACCCGTGGGTCCAAGGGCACCAAAGGGAGCTCTGGGCTCAGGCCGGTGTCAGTTTTACCTGACAACAGCAGGAGAAGGAAGAGGAGGGACAGAGCTGCCCAGGGAGAGCCTCAGGCTTTGGGGCTCTCAGCCAGTACTGCAAGTTCACCCACCTCAGGCTTCTCAGAATCAGCAAAGGTGCAGACGGCGGAGTTACTTCACTGAACTGAAAGAGGAGAAGGGTGAGAGAGAGGGGCAGGACTTGGGGGCAGAAGGCAGAGAGGGGCAGAGCTTGGGGAGCCTTTGGCACCGCAGCCTCTGCCCCTCTGTTGCAAACACCTCTCCCTTCTTTTTAAGAGGCAGTGGAAGAGGCATCTGGAGACCTCCAAGGACTGGGACTCCCCACGGGCATCCACCATGGCAGACATGAATGAGGAGGCCACTGGAGCGAGGGACAGAGGTCTGAGCACAGTGCCCATCCCTCTGCTTTGCACAGGGGCTGTCGGGGTGGGCAGCACAGGGGCCGGGAGCGCTGGCAGGGGAGGCAAGTGCCATCCAGCCATCTCGGGGCATCAGTTTTGGGGAGGGGTCCTTCTGGTCTTCATCCCCAAAAGAAGGGTCCCAATTAGTCTTCCTCTCCTTGACCCAGCTTCCTTCCTTTCATTGGTGACCCAGCCAAAACTAATAGAAAAGATCTTGTCTAGCTACCATTTTGCTCTATTCAAATGTGTACCATTAGCTGATTAATTCGGCTCTAGGCTACGGTACAGAGAACTGAGCGATAACCATGTCCTAGTAAAGAGAACAGAACATGCTTGGTGATAAGGCTGGAGCAAACAGGCCTAAAACTTGGGGAGGGGGTTTGGGTATTGGCCCTTGTTCCTTCTCAGGGCACATCTTCCTCGGCTCTCTCCTGTCACTGCAGTCTCTGCAGCCCTCCCCTCTCTCCCCTTCTGTTAGAGACCAGCTGTTCACCTCTGAGCACAGAAGAGCAGGAAGTCATGGATTTCATCCAGGTCTTTGCCAGAAACCCAGACCAGGAAAGCACGGCCAGTTGGACGGTGGTTATGCCCTTCCAGGTGCGGGCTGGGCAGAGCTGCTGCTCCCACAGAGCACTGCAGCCCAGGGCTCTGATCCCACCGACTGTGTGTCCCCTCTTCA
>NC_092472.1:19961622-19970048 GCF_047495875.1 Pithys albifrons albifrons | reverse complement strand
CTAACCCTAACCCTAACCCTAACCCTAACCCTAACCCTAACCCTAACCCTAACCCTAACCCTAACCCTAACCCTAACCCTAACCCTAACCCTAACCCTAACCCTAACCCTAACCCTAACCCTAACCCTAACCCTAACCCTAACCCTAACCCTAACCCTAACCCTAACCCTAACCCTAACCCTAACCCTAACCCTAACCCTAACCCTAACCCTAACCCTAACCCTAACCCTAACCCTAACCCTAACCCTAACCCTAACCCTAACCCTAACCCTAACCCTAACCCTAACCCTAACCCTAACCCTAACCCTAACCCTAACCCTAACCCTAACCCTAACCCTAACCCTAACCCTAACCCTAACCCTAACCCTAACCCTAACCCTAACCCTAACCCTAACCCTAACCCTAACCCTAACCCTAACCCTAACCCTAACCCTAACCCTAACCCTAACCCTAACCCTAACCCTAACCCTAACCCTAACCCTAACCCTAACCCTAACCCTAACCCTAACCCTAACCCTAACCCTAACCCTAACCCTAACCCTAACCCTAACCCTAACCCTAACCCTAACCCTAACCCTAACCCTAACCCTAACCCTAACCCTAACCCTAACCCTAACCCTAACCCTAACCCTAACCCTAACCCTAACCCTAACCCTAACCCTAACCCTAACCCTAACCCTAACCCTAACCCTAACCTCCTAACCCTAACCCTAACCCTAACCCTAACCCTAACCCTAACCCTAACCCTAACCCTAACCCTAACCCTAACCCTAACCCTAACCCTAACCCTAACCCTAACCCTAACCCTAACCCTAACCCTAACCCTAACCCTAACCCTAACCCTAACCCTAACCCTAACCCTAACCCTAACCCTAACCCTAACCCTAACCCTAACCCTAACCCTAACCCTAACCCTAACCCTAACCCTAACCCTAACCCTAACCCTAACCCTAACCCTAACCCTAACCCTAACCCTAACCCTAACCCTAACCCTAACCCTAACCCTAACCCTAACCCTAACCCTAACCCTAACCCTAACCCTAACCCTAACCCTAACCCTAACCCTAACCCTAACCCTAACCCTAACCCTAACCCTAACCCTAACCCTAACCCTAACCCTAACCCTAACCCTAACCCTAACCCTAACCCTAACCCTAACCCTAACCCTAACCCTAACCCTAACCCTAACCCTAACCCTAACCCTAACCCTAACCCTAACCCTAACCCTAACCCTAACCCTAACCCTAACCCTAACCCTAACCCTAACCCTAACCCTAACCCTAACCCTAACCCTAACCCTAACCCTAACCCTAACCCTAACCCTAACCCTAACCCTAACCCTAACCCTAACCCTAACCCTAACCCTAACCCTAACCCTAACCCTAACCCTAACCCTAACCCTAACCCTAACCCTAACCCTAACCCTAACCCTAACCCTAACCCTAACCCTAACCCTAACCCTAACCCTAACCCTAACCCTAACCCTAACCCTAACCCTAACCCTAACCCTAACCCTAACCCTAACCCTAACCCTAACCCTAACCCTAACCCTAACCCTAACCCTAACCCTAACCCTAACCCTAACCCTAACCCTAACCCTAACCCTAACCCTAACCCTAACCCTAACCCTAACCCTAACCCTAACCCTAACCCTAACCCTAACCCTAACCCTAACCCTAACCCTAACCCTAACCCTAACCCTAACCCTAACCCTAACCCTAACCCTAACCCTAACCCTAACCCTAACCCTAACCCTAACCCTAACCCTAACCCTAACCCTAACCCTAACCCTAACCCTAACCCTAACCCTAACCCTAACCCTAACCCTAACCCTAACCCTAACCCTAACCCTAACCCTAACCCTAACCCTAACCCTAACCCTAACCCTAACCCTAACCCTAACCCTAACCCTAACCCTAACCCTAACCCTAACCCTAACCCTAACCCTAACCCTAACCCTAACCCTAACCCTAACCCTAACCCTAACCCTAACCCTAACCCTAACCCTAACCCTAACCCTAACCCTAACCCTAACCCTAACCCTAACCCTAACCCTAACCCTAACCCTAACCCTAACCCTAACCCTAACCCTAACCCTAACCCTAACCCTAACCCTAACCCTAACCCTAACCCTAACCCTAACCCTAACCCTAACCCTAACCCTAACCCTAACCCTAACCCTAACCCTAACCCTAACCCTAACCCTAACCCTAACCCTAACCCTAACCCTAACCCTAACCCTAACCCTAACCCTAACCCTAACCCTAACCCTAACCCTAACCCTAACCCTAACCCTAACCCTAACCCTAACCCTAACCCTAACCCTAACCCTAACCCTAACCCTAACCCTAACCCTAACCCTAACCCTAACCCTAACCCTAACCCTAACCCTAACCCTAACCCTAACCCTAACCCTAACCCTAACCCTAACCCTAACCCTAACCCTAACCCTAACCCTAACCCTAACCCTAACCCTAACCCTAACCCTAACCCTAACCCTAACCCTAACCCTAACCCTAACCCTAACCCTAACCCTAACCCTAACCCTAACCCTAACCCTAACCCTAACCCTAACCCTAACCCTAACCCTAACCCTAACCCTAACCCTAACCCTAACCCTAACCCTAACCCTAACCCTAACCCTAACCCTAACCCTAACCCTAACCCTAACCCTAACCCTAACCCTAACCCTAACCCTAACCCTAACCCTAACCCTAACCCTAACCCTAACCCTAACCCTAACCCTAACCCTAACCCTAACCCTAACCCTAACCCTAACCCTAACCCTAACCCTAACCCTAACCCTAACCCTAACCCTAACCCTAACCCTAACCCTAACCCTAACCCTAACCCTAACCCTAACCCTAACCCTAACCCTAACCCTAACCCTAACCCTAACCCTAACCCTAACCCTAACCCTAACCCTAACCCTAACCCTAACCCTAACCCTAACCCTAACCCTAACCCTAACCCTAACCCTAACCCTAACCCTAACCCTAACCCTAACCCTAACCCTAACCCTAACCCTAACCCTAACCCTAACCCTAACCCTAACCCTAACCCTAACCCTAACCCTAACCCTAACCCTAACCCTAACCCTAACCCTAACCCTAACCCTAACCCTAACCCTAACCCTAACCCTAACCCTAACCCTAACCCTAACCCTAACCCTAACCCTAACCCTAACCCTAACCCTAACCCTAACCCTAACCCTAACCCTAACCCTAACCCTAACCCTAACCCTAACCCTAACCCTAACCCTAACCCTAACCCTAACCCTAACCCTAACCCTAACCCTAACCCTAACCCTAACCCTAACCCTAACCCTAACCCTAACCCTAACCCTAACCCTAACCCTAACCCTAACCCTAACCCTAACCCTAACCCTAACCCTAACCCTAACCCTAACCCTAACCCTAACCCTAACCCTAACCCTAACCCTAACCCTAACCCTAACCCTAACCCTAACCCTAACCCTAACCCTAACCCTAACCCTAACCCTAACCCTAACCCTAACCCTAACCCTAACCCTAACCCTAACCCTAACCCTAACCCTAACCCTAACCCTAACCCTAACCCTAACCCTAACCCTAACCCTAACCCTAACCCTAACCCTAACCCTAACCCTAACCCTAACCCTAACCCTAACCCTAACCCTAACCCTAACCCTAACCCTAACCCTAACCCTAACCCTAACCCTAACCCTAACCCTAACCCTAACCCTAACCCTAACCCTAACCCTAACCCTAACCCTAACCCTAACCCTAACCCTAACCCTAACCCTAACCCTAACCCTAACCCTAACCCTAACCCTAACCCTAACCCTAACCCTAACCCTAACCCTAACCCTAACCCTAACCCTAACCCTAACCCTAACCCTAACCCTAACCCTAACCCTAACCCTAACCCTAACCCTAACCCTAACCCTAACCCTAACCCTAACCCTAACCCTAACCCTAACCCTAACCCTAACCCTAACCCTAACCCTAACCCTAACCCTAACCCTAACCCTAACCCTAACCCTAACCCTAACCCTAACCCTAACCCTAACCCTAACCCTAACCCTAACCCTAACCCTAACCCTAACCCTAACCCTAACCCTAACCCTAACCCTAACCCTAACCCTAACCCTAACCCTAACCCTAACCCTAACCCTAACCCTAACCCTAACCCTAACCCTAACCCTAACCCTAACCCTAACCCTAACCCTAACCCTAACCCTAACCCTAACCCTAACCCTAACCCTAACCCTAACCCTAACCCTAACCCTAACCCTAACCCTAACCCTAACCCTAACCCTAACCCTAACCCTAACCCTAACCCTAACCCTAACCCTAACCCTAACCCTAACCCTAACCCTAACCCTAACCCTAACCCTAACCCTAACCCTAACCCTAACCCTAACCCTAACCCTAACCCTAACCCTAACCCTAACCCTAACCCTAACCCTAACCCTAACCCTAACCCTAACCCTAACCCTAACCCTAACCCTAACCCTAACCCTAACCCTAACCCTAACCCTAACCCTAACCCTAACCCTAACCCTAACCCTAACCCTAACCCTAACCCTAACCCTAACCCTAACCCTAACCCTAACCCTAACCCTAACCCTAACCCTAACCCTAACCCTAACCCTAACCCTAACCCTAACCCTAACCCTAACCCTAACCCTAACCCTAACCCTAACCCTAACCCTAACCCTAACCCTAACCCTAACCCTAACCCTAACCCTAACCCTAACCCTAACCCTAACCCTAACCCTAACCCTAACCCTAACCCTAACCCTAACCCTAACCCTAACCCTAACCCTAACCCTAACCCTAACCCTAACCCTAACCCTAACCCTAACCCTAACCCTAACCCTAACCCTAACCCTAACCCTAACCCTAACCCTAACCCTAACCCTAACCCTAACCCTAACCCTAACCCTAACCCTAACCCTAACCCTAACCCTAACCCTAACCCTAACCCTAACCCTAACCCTAACCCTAACCCTAACCCTAACCCTAACCCTAACCCTAACCCTAACCCTAACCCTAACCCTAACCCTAACCCTAACCCTAACCCTAACCCTAACCCTAACCCTAACCCTAACCCTAACCCTAACCCTAACCCTAACCCTAACCCTAACCCTAACCCTAACCCTAACCCTAACCCTAACCCTAACCCTAACCCTAACCCTAACCCTAACCCTAACCCTAACCCTAACCCTAACCCTAACCCTAACCCTAACCCTAACCCTAACCCTAACCCTAACCCTAACCCTAACCCTAACCCTAACCCTAACCCTAACCCTAACCCTAACCCTAACCCTAACCCTAACCCTAACCCTAACCCTAACCCTAACCCTAACCCTAACCCTAACCCTAACCCTAACCCTAACCCTAACCCTAACCCTAACCCTAACCCTAACCCTAACCCTAACCCTAACCCTAACCCTAACCCTAACCCTAACCCTAACCCTAACCCTAACCCTAACCCTAACCCTAACCCTAACCCTAACCCTAACCCTAACCCTAACCCTAACCCTAACCCTAACCCTAACCCTAACCCTAACCCTAACCCTAACCCTAACCCTAACCCTAACCCTAACCCTAACCCTAACCCTAACCCTAACCCTAACCCTAACCCTAACCCTAACCCTAACCCTAACCCTAACCCTAACCCTAACCCTAACCCTAACCCTAACCCTAACCCTAACCCTAACCCTAACCCTAACCCTAACCCTAACCCTAACCCTAACCCTAACCCTAACCCTAACCCTAACCCTAACCCTAACCCTAACCCTAACCCTAACCCTAACCCTAACCCTAACCCTAACCCTAACCCTAACCCTAACCCTAACCCTAACCCTAACCCTAACCCTAACCCTAACCCTAACCCTAACCCTAACCCTAACCCTAACCCTAACCCTAACCCTAACCCTAACCCTAACCCTAACCCTAACCCTAACCCTAACCCTAACCCTAACCCTAACCCTAACCCTAACCCTAACCCTAACCCTAACCCTAACCCTAACCCTAACCCTAACCCTAACCCTAACCCTAACCCTAACCCTAACCCTAACCCTAACCCTAACCCTAACCCTAACCCTAACCCTAACCCTAACCCTAACCCTAACCCTAACCCTAACCCTAACCCTAACCCTAACCCTAACCCTAACCCTAACCCTAACCCTAACCCTAACCCTAACCCTAACCCTAACCCTAACCCTAACCCTAACCCTAACCCTAACCCTAACCCTAACCCTAACCCTAACCCTAACCCTAACCCTAACCCTAACCCTAACCCTAACCCTAACCCTAACCCTAACCCTAACCCTAACCCTAACCCTAACCCTAACCCTAACCCTAACCCTAACCCTAACCCTAACCCTAACCCTAACCCTAACCCTAACCCTAACCCTAACCCTAACCCTAACCCTAACCCTAACCCTAACCCTAACCCTAACCCTAACCCTAACCCTAACCCTAACCCTAACCCTAACCCTAACCCTAACCCTAACCCTAACCCTAACCCTAACCCTAACCCTAACCCTAACCCTAACCCTAACCCTAACCCTAACCCTAACCCTAACCCTAACCCTAACCCTAACCCTAACCCTAACCCTAACCCTAACCCTAACCCTAACCCTAACCCTAACCCTAACCCTAACCCTAACCCTAACCCTAACCCTAACCCTAACCCTAACCCTAACCCTAACCCTAACCCTAACCCTAACCCTAACCCTAACCCTAACCCTAACCCTAACCCTAACCCTAACCCTAACCCTAACCCTAACCCTAACCCTAACCCTAACCCTAACCCTAACCCTAACCCTAACCCTAACCCTAACCCTAACCCTAACCCTAACCCTAACCCTAACCCTAACCCTAACCCTAACCCTAACCCTAACCCTAACCCTAACCCTAACCCTAACCCTAACCCTAACCCTAACCCTAACCCTAACCCTAACCCTAACCCTAACCCTAACCCTAACCCTAACCCTAACCCTAACCCTAACCCTAACCCTAACCCTAACCCTAACCCTAACCCTAACCCTAACCCTAACCCTAACCCTAACCCTAACCCTAACCCTAACCCTAACCCTAACCCTAACCCTAACCCTAACCCTAACCCTAACCCTAACCCTAACCCTAACCCTAACCCTAACCCTAACCCTAACCCTAACCCTAACCCTAACCCTAACCCTAACCCTAACCCTAACCCTAACCCTAACCCTAACCCTAACCCTAACCCTAACCCTAACCCTAACCCTAACCCTAACCCTAACCCTAACCCTAACCCTAACCCTAACCCTAACCCTAACCCTAACCCTAACCCTAACCCTAACCCTAACCCTAACCCTAACCCTAACCCTAACCCTAACCCTAACCCTAACCCTAACCCTAACCCTAACCCTAACCCTAACCCTAACCCTAACCCTAACCCTAACCCTAACCCTAACCCTAACCCTAACCCTAACCCTAACCCTAACCCTAACCCTAACCCTAACCCTAACCCTAACCCTAACCCTAACCCTAACCCTAACCCTAACCCTAACCCTAACCCTAACCCTAACCCTAACCCTAACCCTAACCCTAACCCTAACCCTAACCCTAACCCTAACCCTAACCCTAACCCTAACCCTAACCCTAACCCTAACCCTAACCCTAACCCTAACCCTAACCCTAACCCTAACCCTAACCCTAACCCTAACCCTAACCCTAACCCTAACCCTAACCCTAACCCTAACCCTAACCCTAACCCTAACCCTAACCCTAACCCTAACCCTAACCCTAACCCTAACCCTAACCCTAACCCTAACCCTAACCCTAACCCTAACCCTAACCCTAACCCTAACCCTAACCCTAACCCTAACCCTAACCCTAACCCTAACCCTAACCCTAACCCTAACCCCTAACCCTAACCCTAACCCGTTGCCCTAACCCTAACCCTAACCCTAACCCTAACCCGTTGCCCTAACCCTAACCCTAACCCGTTGCCCTAACCCTAACCCTAACCCTAACCCTAACCCTAACCCTAACCCGTTGCCCTAACCCTAACCCTAACCCGTTGCCCTAACCCTAACCCTAACCCTAACCCTAACCCTAACCCTAACCCCTAACCCTAACCCTAACCCGTTGCCCTAACCCTAACCCTAACCCGTTGCCCTAACCCTAACCCTAACCCTAACCCTAACCCTAACCCTAACCCGTTGCCCTAACCCTAACCCTAACCCTAACCCTAACCCTAACCCTAACCCTAACCCTAAACCCTAACCCTAACCCTAACCCTAACCCGTTGCCCTAACCCTAACCCTAACCCTAACCCTAACCCGTTGCCCTAACCCTAACCCTAACCCTAACCCGTTGCCCTAACCCGTTGCCCTAACCCTAACCCTAACCCTAACCCTAAACCCTAACCCGTTGCCCTAACCCTAACCC
>NC_092472.1:16181622-16231622 GCF_047495875.1 Pithys albifrons albifrons | reverse complement strand
GCAGGAAGGCTTAGGCACAGAACTGCCATGGGCACCTCGTGCCCCAGAAGTGATGCTGGTACTGCCTCACTGCAATCAATGGGCATTTCAGCACTTTGCCCCCCAAAAGCAAAGTTGCTGATTTTACTCACTGTGCAAACCACCCAGGTTTTTGTAAAATGAAGAATCCTTTGAGTCACTGCACAAAACTCTGTGTGTCTTCCAAAATGAGACATGCTAAAAACCCACTAGTTAATTTTGTATCATTACTCACTCTAATTAAAATCTTTGTCAAGGGAATCTATTGCCTTTTTTTTTTCTATTTTCTGCTCTGATGTTGCAGTCCTTGACATTACACCATGGTCTATAAAGACACAGAATATTAATGCTTCCCATTCCAGAAAAATATATTGAGTCTGCTCCACTGTTTTGACCTTTTCAGTACATTGTATTTTGATTAACTGCCCAGCTTGCTTCTGCCCCACAGGTTTGCAAGGCTGTAGAGGGACAAAAAGGTGCAAAAGCTACCAAATCATATCTCTGATCTCTGTGAAGGTTAAAGGGGTGTGATAAAACAAAGTCTGCCACAGACTGGCTGAGGCACAGCCACACATGGAGAGGAGGATGCTGAAACCAGAACCAAAAGGCCCCAGTGGCATCTCAAGCACCTCTTCCCCCTTGCCATTCTGTATCTCAACAGCCTCAGCAAGAGCTGCCTTGCCCGACAGCCAATTAATTCAAGTCACAAATATCTGCCCTGAATTCTTGCAGGTAATTAGCACCACGGGTTATCAACAGGAAGATGCTACCCACAGGCACTTCAGATAATTGTTTCAATATTGGCACATTTCTGCTTCCCACAAAAGGTCACTTCACTTTCTCTTCTCTATTTTCTCCCTCCATTTTGCTAAACGAATGAAAAATCGTTATCATTATTTTGAATGCTCTGAACAGTTGGCAAATGTTTTGGGCATTACAGGACAGACATGAGGGACATGGGCACTTCAGGTGGTTGCAAATATTATTTCCTAATCCTTGGCTTCAGATATAACTCTCCTCAGCACACCAGTGAGTGGAAAAAAAGAACAAAACCTGGTTAAATAGTCATGCTTCTGAAATCATTTCAAAGAAAAGCAATGGAAAGAATACATAATTCTAATGTAGCACAACTCTTGGTCACTTTAACCAGCATCTGCAATTTAGGTAAAACTCTATTTAGGACTGCACAAATTTGCAGGACCCTTTAGATGTTACAAGAAATTTTAGAGGGTAACCATTCATTTAATTTTATGATGAATGGCTTCCACGGACTAAGTATTATACATGAAGAGTATGTAATTACTTTGTAAATATAGGATTATAGCTGTCCTTGAAACAAGAAAACAAATTAAATCAGCCTTGCAAAATTGTACTCCCCACTCACAGTGAGTGAGTAATTCTATTGCAAAAGTAGATTACAAATCATCATCTTCTTTCTGGAATGGTCACAGTAAAAGGACAGCTGAGATGCTTTTGTGGCAGGGCCAGACAATTTCAAGGCAAGGCTGGTATTAAGTGTCAGCAATCACAAAACCTTCCCTGCAAGAAGTATTTGAGAACATGCAACAACTTCATAGTTGCCTTGGATTGCTGAACAAACCAGGTACTGGAAGGGAAGGCAGCACTTGTGCCCTGCTGAATGGAAGTCCTGAAAGAGGAGCATCCCTGCTGGGTAACATTTGGGGGTGGAGGGGGAAGCTGTGGCACCACAGCAAGTGAAAGCAGATTTATCCCCACACAGAGAACCTCTGTGTGACATTGGTCTGTCAGGCATCAAAACAATCAAACCAACCTTGCAAATGTGCTCTCTGAATTACTAAAGACCTGCTCTCATGTGAAGTGAGTGAACAGGAGTGCTCTGAGTTGCTCTGTCGCTCAGTCCCTTTCTGTCTTCCCTGCGTTATTGTGCTTAAAGAGTTTTTTTATTGTATCATTAAAGTTAATGAAATCTTACAGACACAGAGCTGGTGGGTGGTATAACAGGGAACATTAAAATCATACTCTTGTTCAATCCCCCACGAAAGCAGAAAGTAAACCATTAACTACTAAAGACTGCAGAGAGCTTGAGTAAAGAGACATCACTGCCCTTAAAAGAAAATGAAAAGGGAAGAAAAGTGACACTATCTCAGTAACAGAAAGTGCAGCCACACTGCAATTCCCAAGTGCCTTCAGGAAATCGATACTCACTTCAGATGGCAGAAAACTTTTCCTTTAACCTTTATTCAAGATACAGCAGTCCAATCGATCCCAGGGCTCTGTGACCTTTCCCAGTGGCACCCAGCCCAGTGTGCTCCAGCTCCCCCAGACTCTGCCTGCCCAGCCCCTGCTTGAAGGTGCCACCAGAGTGTCCTCGGGGGTACAACACCCCCAGCAACAGGATGACTGTGGAAAGGGGTAAAACCTTCTCATTTACAGCCACCCAAGAAACTCACTGCTTGCCTAAGAAAGCAACAGACCACCCAAACCAAACAGATTATTTTTCTTTCTCATTTTTGCCTCCAAAAAACTTGGTGTTTTAAGTTATGGGAATTTTATTCATGATCACCTCCTGCTGTGAAAAGCAAAGTACTTTCTTCCTAAAATAATAAAGCAAAGTATCAGGACTGGAGGTCACCTTAGCTCACCTATTTTGAATAGTTTTTTTAAACCAAACTCTTATTTTTAATGGGGCATTTGAGTTATTTAAGCATTTTAAGCTTCTCGCTGCTGCCAACTGCCAAAGCAAAGTGAACATTATTCCCAACATCACTCACAACTAACACCTCCATCAGGAACCCTGCAAGCAATGCCAACTTCACCTCTTTGTGGTCCAGGCCTCTGCTGCATCCCTGGATTAAAGCACTTGTGCCAAGAAATTCCTTGCTCCTTCACCACCAGGTTCCAGTGGCTGATCCAAGGAGGGCACCTCGTGGGTTTCAATTCAGCCAGAACTGTCCTCTGCCCAAGCATGAGAGTCCTTCTTGTTTAAGCAATTACTCTTCAAAGTTTCAGAATCACAGAATCACAGATTGTTCTGAGTTGGAAAGGACCCACAAGGACCATCGAGTCCAACTCTTCAGTCAATGGCCCACACAGGGGATTGAACCCATGACCTTGGAGTTATTGCAACCAAGTTTTAACCAACTGAGCTCATCTCAGCCTATTGATTTCAAAGTTCACAATCTCACAGAGTTCATAATCTCCCAACCCCTGGGTGGTGTAACTCAGACACCCCAGGCACAGCCCCAGGCTGTGAGCACCCAGAGTCCCACAGCAGGGCTGGGCTCTGCACCCCCAAACCCACCACAGGTTTTCCCCACTCAAGAGAGGGTGATGCCCTTTGCTCACAGACACAACATCTCAGAGACATCTGGTGCCAGTCTGTGTGCCCACATGCCTGAGAATTTCCTTTTGCTTTGCTTTTTAACTGATAGCACCTCTTTGCAGTACATTTACTCCCACCTCTGGCCCTGAGCATGTCCAGGACACTGTTCCACACGTGTTCCCGGTGTCCTGGAGACGCTGAGGTGACAGAGATGTGAGGATGTGGATTCACACTGTCACAGCTACATGCCTTTGTTACCCAGGTCTGGGCAAGCAGGAGGGGTCTGGGTGTGGGTTAGATTTCTTCCTGCCTCCTGGAATGTGTCAGGGTGGATGTGCTGGTGATGGTTGCCTTAGAAACCAGCAGAAATTATCCTGCCTGGCCAGGGCAGAGTCTCTCCTGCTGCCGAGAGAAGAGAGGCAGCAAGGCAGGTACAAATGCTCTTGCTGAAAAGTGAAAGGTATTTCTGCTCTGCACACAGCAGGAATGCCATGGAATGACAGCACCAGGAGCCTGGCATCCACCAGCCCCTCTCCAGAGCCAGGAGATGCAGCACCAAACTGCTCCCACCCAGGGGCTGACTGTCCCAGAAGGAGCTTTCTCTCTCTCCAGGCAGAGGAGAGGAGGGTTTTCCCTAAGGGAGGTTGCAGCTCCTGTGCTTCATTTGCCTCACAGGTGGGAGCAACGGGGTAAATTCTGCCCTGTACTGCTGCCATCCTGCCAGCAATTCCACCCCTTGGTAGCTCAGCCTGCCAGCTCCACTCCTCACCAGTCCATTGGCACAGCATCTCTGCACTTCCCCTGGCAGTGTGGCTGCTTGCAGGGGGAGAGAGGGTGGGCTTCATCCCCCACTATTAACTGTGGGTCTGTTCTCACACAGAGCATGGCCCTTCAGCTTCCTGCATCACTCAGCAGGACCCTCAGCTTGGGTCCTGCTCTCCATCCCCTCAGTGCTGCTGCTGCCAAGCCTTTCCATGGGATGCCAGGGCTGATGGCAGCTGGTGCCCCTGGAAGCAGCAGCTCCCTGTGCTTCTGCCTTGCCATCCCAACCTCATACTGGCAGTGGGCAAGAAGTGCTGCCCATCCCCACCTCACCAACAAGGCCAAACCCCTGCCAAGGGGGTCACCAGCAACGGGGCAACAACTCCAATGGAAACAAGGACCCAAGTACTTCATCCTGCCAATGAACAAACTTTTTTATAGGGTTTTTTTTTCCCTTAACCAATAAAAAAACATTTAACTGAATTAAGCAAGTTCTGGGTTTATGTGTAAACAGAAATTATATGTAACAGCTACAGATCACCATCTTGATGTTTATATGAAGTGATCTGCATATGCAAAGGCTACTCCTATGATCATTTGTATTTTAATTACCAGCACTGTTCTGGTAATTTCAAGCTCTGGTAGAAACACACAAAAATCAATGTTTGATAAGTGGGGAAAGGCTTCAACGGGTCACAGAGGATTATTTCTGCATTTCTGCAAACTGAGCAAGAGAAGTAAACAAAGATGTTGGAAGCTATTTACAGAAACATATCTGACACTATCCCTTTAAACAGGCTTAACATTTACTTATATTTATATATATATATTATGCTGAAACTTTCCCAAGATATTTGAAATCATATTTGTTATTTTTAAGGGAGAGGGAGAGTGTGGTAGGATGGGATAAGAAAATATACAAATATTTGAAAGCCAACTTTAGAACACATTTAAA
This sequence comes from Pithys albifrons albifrons, assembly GCF_047495875.1. Taxonomy (NCBI): domain Eukaryota; kingdom Metazoa; phylum Chordata; class Aves; order Passeriformes; family Thamnophilidae; genus Pithys; species Pithys albifrons. The sequence continues at coordinate 16,226,583 of NC_092472.1, read as the reverse complement.
TCCTTTTCAAATGCAGCCTAAAGGTCTGCAGTCTGTGCAACCACTGCCTTCAGTGCCATTTTTGGCAGTTCAGTGCAGTATTCCAAATCCATTTAATGCTGAGAAGAGGAGCAGCCCTTTTCATGAATCCTGATTTATTTAATATTGAATCCAAGTCTAACATGGCATGGAAGCAGCAAAAAATAAGCTCAAAGCAACAACCAAACTTCCTTCCTGCTCTGACAGGTGAACAAGTAGTTATTACATCTCTGCAGAGCCCCTTCCAGACTTTGTGGAGCTGAGTGTCCCTATTAAGAAATGCAATTTCACTTGGGTGCTGCAACAGCAAAATATGACATGTCAGGTCACGGCTAACAACAGAGACGTGGATGTGAACACAGATATAACTAAATTTTTCTCTTTTTTTTTAAGTGCAGCAGTAATAAAAATGGAAATCAAGTCCAAAGCTTGAGTTGCTGCCAAGCCTTGGCCAGCACTGAGTGATGCCAGTGGCCACAGCCCACGTGGGCACTGTGCCCACCACTGCCCAAGCCCAGCACTGCCCCAAGGAGGTGGGTAATGGCACTAACTGAGCATCCTGCCCTCCAGGGCTGGGCACATGAGGGGCGTGGTGTGGGCACAGCCATGCCTGGCCCCTTTGGTTTATGAAGGGTCAGGGACAATACCAGAGCACAGTGATGCTATTTTTGGGGCAGGCAGCAGCTACAGCTTTTTCTAACAACATGTTCTGCAGCTCTTTAGAATCACAGAATTAAGTTGAAAAGACCTTTCAGATTAAGATCCTTTAACATTATCGGGCTCATAAAGCCAGCAGTGCAAAGGCCATCAGCTTCTGCACCCAGGACCAGGCAGTTCCTGGGTTGGCAGCTCAGCAGCAGCCCCAGGAGCAATGACAGGAGCAGCTAAAGGGATGCCAAAGTGACAAAGAGCTTCCTCCTCTGCAGGAGAAAGAGCTTGCCCCACGATGGAGAGAAAAGGCTGATTGATTTATCTTGATATCCTGCTCCCTTTAATGAAACCCCAGAATGAATGCAAGCTAGGGTAGGGTTATCAAATAAAGCAATTATTAGATCCATGAAACAAGCAGCCAAATATATTGAGCTGAGCTCCAAAATTAAGATGCCAACAACAGACTATTACTTATCCTGGCTTTTCTCTGGATTTGAATTAAGGATAGTTAACTTCACCAATGACATTAGTTACTTGAAATGGTGAGGATGACTGATGTCCTGTAAGTAAATTCATTTTACATCTAATCTGTGAATGTGTTTTGCTAAGTTTTGACCAGGAACAAGTCCCCTCTATTGTAGTGCAGAAGGACAAACCCCCAGATGAAGCAGAGCAGCAAAGGCAGCTAAATGGATATTGCTAAAAATCAAGGCTGGTGCAGGAGGAAAGGGATCCCAATACAAAAGCAATAAAAAGGGTCCCTGTGGTGGCTTGGCAAATGTTTGTCTGAACGAGTTCATATCGACAGCACTTGGGCCAGCTCTGTGTTTTCTCTCCTCAGGTGCTCATGTAACTGTGGGTGAATCCAATATCCCTGCAAATGTGCTCAGGCAGCTCCTAAAGCAACCTCGGGATCAGCAGCCCCAGGGCAGGGAAGGGAGGGCTGTGCCTATGCCAGGAATCACCAAAGCACAGCTCCTGGCTCAGGCTGAACCCACAAAGGAACAGCCAGGGCATGAGCTCAGACTGCAGCTGACTTGGGGACACTCACACAGAGAGCAAATTGTGTTTGTCAGGGAGAGCAGCTGTTGGAATGATTTGCTCAGCTCGGTCCTGCAGTTTGCAGGGGAGAGAGCCCAGGGTTGCACCCAAGGGAGGGTGGTACCCCCAGAGCCCAGGGTTGCACCCAAGGGAGGGTGGTACCCACGGAGCCCAGAGTTGCACCCAAGGGAGGGTTGTACCCACAGAGCCCAGGGTTGCACCCAAGGGAGGGTGGTACCCACAGAGCCCAGGGTTCCACCCAAGGGAGGGTGGCACCCCCAGAGCCCAGGGTTGCACCCAAGGGAGGGTGGCACCCCCAGAGCCCAGGGTTGCACCCAAGGGAGGGTGGTACCCCCAGAGCCCAGAGTTGCACCCAAGGGAGGGTGGCACCCCCAGAGCCCAGGGTTGCACCCAAGGGAGGATGGTACCCCCAGAACCCAGGGGGCAGGGAGCAGTGCCTGGGGCCAGTCCTGCCTTTCCCATGAGTACAGAGGTGCCTCCAGCCACATCTGCTGCAAGACATCCCACTCCCAGAGAGCTGCACTGACACTTACACAGCACTGAGCCTGGTGGTTAAAATAAGAGGAGCTGTGCAAGAAAAGCACAGATCAAGTAACACTTGCTGGACAAATTGAGATCCTGAGGCTACAACTGACTTAAAGTTATAGGGATGTGATTTGTGAAGCCTCTTCTCCAAAGACATTTTTCCTGCTCAGATCAAAGCACCAGCCAGCCCCATGCTAGCCAGGGAAGGGCAGCAGTTGCTGACTGTCAGCTCTCCTGCATTCCCTCCCTCTGCTCTTCCTGCAGAGGACACCAAGCTACAACCCCAATTTTAAAATGCTCATCTCACTTGCTTCTTCCTTCAATGGCAGCTACAGATGTTTCTGCAACACTGCCACTGCTTCTGGGGACATGGAAGAGACAGGGGCAGAGCAAAAGGGAGAAATATCTGAAATATTAATAACTAAAGGATGACCAGGAAATAGTTGTTTGAGATTGTACAGAGTCCACTTGAAAACTAGGCAGAGTACTGGGGAAAAGACTGCTTCATTTTCTCTCCTCAGGGTTATGTTCCTCTCTATTTTATCCACCACCACTGTAATTCTGTTTCTAAACCTAATAAATTTCCCACAGAAGCCCTATTCACTCTCCAACCTGTGACTGCTGATTCAGGGAACTGTCATGGTTTTCCATGCCAGCACCCGTTCCCACTGTGCTTAAAAAAGCAAGATAAGGACTACAAAATAAAAGGCAACATTGTGCTTTTGCCCAAAAGAAAGAAGCAGCTTAGGGGGAGTTGACAGTTTTATTTTGCTGATCATCAGCCTGCAGGGAGCTCTGTGAGCAGCTAATGCAATGCAGGCTGTGAGAACCTTGATTACACACACACACACACACAGACTATTCTGAGCTGGAAGGGACCCACAAGGATCATCGGGTCCAACTCTTAAGTCAATGGCCCACATAGGGGATTGAACCCATGACTTTGGCATTATTGCAACCAAGTTTTAACCAACTGAGCTAGGAAATCTGACTTCTTGTGCACTAAAAGGTAGAGATGAACACAGGGGCTTGTTCTGCCCATGCCCATCCCAGTTCACTGCTGTGGGTGCTGCACTGCCCAGGCTGAGCACCCACACAGTGTGGGTGTTGGGGTGGTAAGAACACCACAGGCACCTCTGCACTGCCCCAGGGACACATTCCCATGATTGATGCAACACCTCCAGACCAGAAAAAGGGGATTATTCTCCTTCTAACTTTGAAACAGTTGCCATCTTTGGGTCAGTAAGAGTTTTATTTCCTTTTGAGAGCAGAGAACAAGCCCCTCTCTGCCACTGCACACCACAGGTGGTGCCCCCAAGGGAAGGTCTGGAGCCCCCCGACACTCCTGACGCTGCAGGATCATTTCTAAGCATACAGCACTCCAGGCTGCTCTGCCTCTGGGCTTCCTTCAGAGCCTGCCAAGAGGGATTTAGCAAAAATGCTGCATGGTTTTGGGTCCTGGCATCTGTTCAGGAGTGAGTGGTTTGATATCCCCAAACTCTCATTGTGCCATCCAGGATCAGAGCATTGCACTCTGTGGTCCCACGAGATGCCTTTCCATGGCCAGCCTCTCCTGCCATTTCCTTGGGTCACATTTTCCTTTGGAAAAACATTTATCTAGTCAGACTTCAAACATTTGTGTTCACTGACTCCTTTTCTCTCGGGTCTGTTCTCTACATGCTTCTCTCCCCTGAACCTGCTGTGTGTCAATGTGCCAAGAGAAATAATAATTAACAGACAAATATTCAGAGGGCAATAGGCTGCACAACAACATTTGCTGTGTTTGTACACATTTCCTTTTTCTGAGGTTATTTCTCTAGTAATAGAAGTCTTGGAATTCTCTTTGAAGCTGTTTTAATTGGGGAAGAGCTGGCTCTCACCAGCTGTAAAAACATCAGTGTTTGCCACCAAAGAGGTGTCTTTTGATTTGGTTTGTCTGTTTGCTGATACAATTTGCCAAGCGCCCAACCTCATCCTAATTTATTTATTGGCTCCTCTCAAGCAATGGCTACAAGTTAATTACAGTTTTCTTTTTGCAACCCAAAATCATGTGGTAAAATATTTTTTATCAGTGATCACATCCTTGGATTCCTCTGTTAATTGTGACTGGGCTTAATCATGAAGAGTATTCCAATTTAGCAGACAAATTCTGTGGCTTGTCTTTGTGGTCACAAGCCACATTTCCCTGGCAGAAAGTAAGGTACAACCATTAAATGTGCTTTGGGAGTGACATCCAATTTCTGTATGAAGTGTTCTCCATTTAAATCTACCACCATTTGTACCATTAAAAGAAGCAGAGCATCATCCCAGCCTTTTTTGGAATAATTTATAACCTCCCAGCAACCAAGAGCATGTTACACAGAAAGTGCTGCATGATTCAGCTCCACCCCCCATGGGCTCAGCTTCTGTTGGCAGATTTGTCAATCACATTTATGGGCTCCTTTCTGCTGTACAGTCAGGAATTCTCATCCTATTTTGATCTGTGTCATAAAAATGTACCAGGGCTGATATACACCCAAGGACTTTCTGTTGATTTGTCTCTGTCGTGCAGGCTATGTCTAATTTATTTATAACTTATCTCATTCTATTAGATCACTTTGTAATCATATTTAATTTAGATTTATTCCCGACAGTTCAGGCTGGCTCCAGGCATTTAATTAAATTTCGCCCTCTTAAGCCACTTAGTCAGTCTAGATTTTAAACACGATGTGGTTTTTCCTTGGACAGCGTTTTTCTATCCATAACCTTTGAATTGGTAATTCCTGCAGTTGCATTTTACAGGACATTTTCAAGAAGTCCTTTAAAACCTGGCCTTGCTGTGCAGTGTGAGGAGCCAGAGAGGAGCTCAGCACCATCCTTACTTTGGTGGGGAACGGGGAACTTGGATGGTTCAGCACCATCCTTACTTTGGTGGGAACTTGGATGGTTCAGCACCATCCAGCCTTTGGTGAGAACTTTGATGGCTCAGCACCATCCAGCCTTTGGTGGGAACTTTGATGGTTCAGCACCATCCTTACTGTGGTGAGAACTTTGATGGTTCAGCACCATCCTTACTGTGGTGAGAACTTTGATGGTTCAGCACCATCCAGCCTTTGGTGGGAACTTGGATGGTTCAGCACCATCCAGCCTTTGGTGGGAACTTGGATGGTTCAGCACCATCCTTACTGTGGTGAGAACTTTGATGGTTCAGCACCATCCAGCCTTTGGTGGGAACTACATCATTCAGACCCCACTGCACTGTGCACATGAACCTGAAACTTCACTCAACCATAGCACAAGGGATGAGGCCAAAAGCAAAGGTGACTCAGCTGTTAAGTCACCAATTTGGTTTGGTTTTCAAGGTTTGAATTGGGGATATTAAAACCTGTGTTTCATGAAAAGTTGAGCAGAAAACTGTGAATACTCCTTGACTGCAATTCAAATTATTTTAATTCAAGATTGCTACACTTGGGGAGATGGGCTTGAAATTATTTAGAAGAATTACAAATTATAGCACTGAAAATTAGGATCAGAAAATAACTACAATTTTTATTAAGTACTTTGTTTTTCTTCCCTGAATTTTATTAATATGCAAAAAACCTTTGCATGGACAGGATCCTTAATGGTTTCTTAAGAATTCTTCCTCTCTTGCTGATTACTGGAATTGTCTGGCCCCTTCTACAGGGACTGAGAAATTACAGCATTTCAGAGAACAGGCTTTAAATTTCCTTTTGTCCTGCAATTTGCCTCACCTTTGTTCCTCAGCCTTGAACAAACCCCTATGAGTTTCACCCGTGCTCTTCTCCCTACTGCAAATTCTCCCTCGTAATTTTCTCCTGCCACTCTATCAATTTGATATCACCAAAGTGCAGATCAGACCTGACCCCACAACAGCCACAGATCTCTCCATGCTTTACATTCTGGAGCTCCTAAAGCTCTTGGACAACCTGCCTGCTGCTCTCCTGTCTGTGCTCAGGGCAGAGCACTCTGCAGACACAGCTGGGCTGATCATCATGCAAATTCAGTGATAAACTAATCACTTAAACCCCACTAATATATCTTAATTTCCCCCCAGCGATATGATAGATGGTGCCAATATAATTCAATCTTCTTACGTTTTTCATGAGTTAAATAAATGATAAAGATAAAAGACAGAGCCCTTCGACCACTGTATTTCACTCTCCAAATTCACTCCACATCCCACTGTATCAGCTGTGAGGAAGCTGAAGCCAAGCCAAGGGGGATCCCAGGAAGCAGCAGGGGGATCCCAGGAATGGCAGTCCCCCAGGTCAGCATCCTGTCTCCATGAGTTACTCCTTCAGGGAAGGCATAGGGAGAGCCCATCTGGAAGGAGCTTTCCTGCTGCTGCCAAAGCCCAGGCACTGGGATAGGAGTATTTATACCCCTTCCATAATTCTTGACTTTCTTTTTAAAGCATAGCAATTGTTTTAATCCTTCCTTCCCCAGCCCAACATATTCACAGCATCCACTGGACCATTTTCACATCAACATCTTGCCTTCAGCACTGCTTGGCAGGAGCAGCAAATGTCATGAAGTGCATTCTCCCAAAATTGATTTCCAAAAGGTTAAAAGAAGGGTCTGATTTGTCCTGTGTCCCAATTCCCAACCTCACAAACCAGGACTCCTGCAAAGCTGCTGCTGGACCTCAGCTGGGTATTGTGGCATTCCAGGCTCGTGGAATGAAAATTGTACAAAAATCTGGGTTTCTTCTTACATTTTTCATAGCACATGGCAAAGAGCAAAAGGCCAATTCCCATGAACAAACACCCACTGTTCCAACCCAAGATCATGGAATGAGCCTCTGGAGGTACAAACTGTTGCTTCCAGAGCAGTCTCTGGTAACTCTCAGCTTTCATAGTGGCCACTACTGTTCAGGAATTACAAGTTGATAAGAAATTCCTTTGGCATCCCATATCATAGCAATTTGTGATCATAAAAAAGAAGAAATCAAGAAAAATGTATTTCATGCACTTGCTTTCCATTTTCCCCTCTCTATCAGAGGTCATTTTGCTACAGACCAGTTGCTCTCCCACCTCTGGCAGAGCTGCTCTTTGTCGTTCTCCTTGCATCATTTATTTTCAAAGCTGCTCTATAAACTTCTTATCAATGCATTTCTAATAATCTTAACAGACTTTTATCAAGGAAAATGATGGGTTCCCACTGCCAAAGGCCTTTCTCTGAACCTCGAGTGCTGACACTTTTTTGACAATTTATCTAAAATCAATTGTCTTCTATTGACTTTTTTCAGCTGCTTCCAGAATGACGACACTTTTTAGCTCTGACACTTCATCTGGCTTTCAATGCTCTCTCCCTCTTTTGGTTTTTTCTCTTCCATACATAAATCTTAAGAAAAAACCAAACCACTGTACTTTTCTAACAATGTCTCACTTCAAATGTGTTCCATTAATTTCTCTGACTCTGTTGCTCTCTCTGCCATCAAAATCCAGAAATGACAAAACATTTTTAAAAGCTTTTAAGGCTCTAATTTGAAAGCCAGTTTAGGTATGTTTTCAATACTTTAACTTGTAAGACAGGGGCGTGTTTCTTGCTCTCATGTCCAATCTCTAAGTGCTCGTCCTGGAAGATGCTGGAGCTGGCCCATGAGCCACAGCTGCTTTGTACCCACTGAGGCCAACAAGTGTTGGCTGTGCCCCTTGGGCACCCCAGTCCCTTTGATCCAGCCAGTTCCTCACTCTCCAGCTGGTCTCAGGTCTGACTCTGCACCTCCCTTGCTGCCAGCTCATTACCAAGTCCCCTCGTGTTCAGCAGTGAGAGATGAAAGCATCACTTACAGGCTTTGCTGAACTGGAACCACATGTCTATTTTCCTCCTGCAACAGACTTTTTTTCTTCAATACAACTCCATTTGCCTACATGTCCTTTCATTCTTTATACACAAACGATTGGATCAAGCTCTACTCTGTATTCCCTGCAATAAGGCATTTCAACAGTTATTGCAAACTTATGTGAGGAAGAAAATTAAGTTTATTTTTGTATCACTTTCTTACAAGACTATCTTTTCAAACAGGGATCTCTTCCTCCAAATACCCAGGGTTTTGTTCTCCTAATTCCCACCACCCCCCACTTCCTTCATTTATTCTGTGCCTTTGCATTTTGTTCACCATGGACTAATGAGGTCTTTTCTTCCCAACATTCTTGTAACACCCACACATCACAGTTTGGACATCAAAGCAGCTCAGCATTTCCAGATTCCCTGTCACACACACTCACAAACCCAGAGGATGCTTCAGAAGTCACTACCCAGCCAGAACTCATCTTTCTGGGCCTGGAGCCACTCACTGCTCCCCAGCCCAAGCAGAAGGGGGTTTGAGTGAGGGTTTGAGGACAATCAAGAGGAGAAGGAAACTTTTTGCTTTGCTAGATAATATCTTCTGCCTTTCCCAAACACTTCTGGCCATTGCATTCCTTGGGAAGTTTCTGGCACAACCCGAATTCCTTGCAACCCCCTGCCATGGATTTATGCCCATTGACTGGAGCTGTATCTACACTGGTAAAAAATTCCTCTCTGCTCCATAAAGGAGTTTTTAACTATGACTTGCAGTTGCTAATTTTAAATTCATAGACTGTCACCTCTGAAAAGCCTTCTTCAGCAACTTGTGCCATGAATGTTCTCAGCTATCACATCAAACCCTCCTCTGCTACCTAAGAACAGAACAAATAAATTCTAATCACACCTACAAACCTCCTTCCAATATTTGCTAAGCACTAAATCAACTCTTTATCTTTTCTCTTATTATTTCCCAGCATACTCTGAAAGCTCAAGAGAGCCAGAAAACGAGAGGAAAAGTGCAGAGAGAGCTGAAAGAAAGGGGAGTTGGGGGTCTGCACATTTTTATTCAAGGGAGAAATCAGAGGTTTGAGTGATGGTTGCCAACAGATTGGTTGTTTAGGATGGGGAGCCCAGCACCAGATTCAAAACTCATTAAAGTCTGAAGCTGATAACCAGACCACAGCCTTGAGAAATGTATTGGGTGAAAAGGTTTATTGCTATCAAAGCAGACAATGTGTAGGAATTTTATGTAAGAGATGCAAGATAGAGAAGAGACTCTGTCTTTTCTTCACATAGATCTGTTTGGCAGGTGCTGCCACAGCCCCTTTCCATTTTAATGCCCCTTAGGCTTTCACTGTTATTTACTTCTGGCAGAGTTACACCCTTAAAAAATTCAAGATGGGATTCAGGATAGAATTTTTTACACTTCTGAATGACTTAGGAGCATGAGTGCCTTTGGCTTCTGGTGGCAAAGGTGCTCCTAAGCACGTATGGAATCTCTAATCTGGCACAACTGGAGGTGGCAGAAGGAGTGTGGCTGCAGCAGGTGAAACATGTCACAGCAGCCCTGGAAACAAAGGTACTCCCTGGCTCCCAGAGCCACACCAGCCTCAGCCACACCTGCCCACAGCTCAGCTAAACACACCTCCAGCAGCAGAGCTGAGCAGAGAACAAGAGGTGGGCCCAAAGCCACTACAGAAACAATCAAAGGAGAGTGGAAAGCCCCTGGTGACACACTGCAAAGTCAGAGAGAAATGGGGTCTTTGAAATACACAAAGCCAACCTGAACATAAAAGCTTTTTTCCCTGAAAAAGAAATTGAAAGTCAGGAAACCCCACACAAGTGCAATCTCAGCATTCAATGTGCAGCTGCACATGGACACTCAGATACTTCTGCTTTTCCAGCTCCAAATCTGAATGTTGCAAGGAGAATGTACTTAATCTGCATTGTCAAATGCATTGCTATAAACAGGATAAAAAGCTGTGAAGAACATATAATGCTACCAAGAGCACTCCTTTATTTTATCTGAGCCATTCTTTACATTTTTCATAATTTTCCTAACTGAACCTGCCCAGCATTCTGCATCACATGAGGATTAACAAAGCCATAATGCTTTCTGGGTTCCTGAAGTCACTGTTTCTATTTGGAAAAGAATTTCACATAAAATGCATGTTCCCAATAGTATAAAATGGAAAACTAGACAGTGTGGAAAGATGCCTGTGCTGCAGAGGTCTATGGATGGGGACAGAACCCCTAGTCCTGCACTGGAGAGCACCAGCAATCCCACATCATGTACAGAAGGTACTCAAGAAGACATTTATGGACAGAAAAGGAGGATCCTACAGGGCTAAAGAGAGGGGGAGAACCTCCCTCCTCCATAGGATTGGCTTTCCCAGGGAGCCACTACCCACCATCACAGAGGAACCATCAGCCTCTGGCAGCACCCAGGGAAGGGTGAGCATGGATTGCTCCATCCTTACCCTCTCCAGATAAATCTCCCTTCTCAGCTCTGCTGGTGCCAACAGGAGTTGCTCTCAAGTCATAATTGCCTCTTGCTGATCTAATGGACTCTGAGGGCAGAGAGAGGACACTGGGCACTTGGAATGTGTCATCAGCACATGCCATGGGTGATGCTTCTCACAATGTCCCCCACAAAGGTTAGGGGCTGAAGAATCTACTAATTACAGGGAGTGAACGACCTCTGGAACAGGAATGGTAAATTAAATCAGGAGTGCTTTGAATGAGGAGTGGTCCCAAAGCACCTGACAGTGTAGGGAAGGAACAAGGAAAATGGCCCTCATGCTTCTATTATGCTGCCCATATTTGTTATGAACTTCTGGTTCTTTAAATGCAGATTTCATATATATATTATTGCATAACCTTTTAATAAGCATACAAGCTTACTCTGGAAAGCAAAGCAGCCAAATCCTGCTAATTCCTGCTAATAACCAAAATTCCATTACAAGTTGCTGAAGCTAAAAAAATTAGTGAGTAAACAAGCAAATAAGACAAGCTGAAAAGCAGAGTATCACAGGCTGTTCATTAGGGGACTCCAGTGAATTGTTGTGACTTGTGGAAAGCAGACACATAATTTTTCTACTCTGTCTTATGTGATGGTTGGAGGGAAGGAGGAGGACGAAGCCAGCAACTCGAACTGCCAGAACAGCTCCATCCTCCTTCCCAGAGCTGCAAACCGGGGGAGCAAGTCCCAGCAGGATGAGGGGAAATTTTAGCAGGCTGCAAATTCAACACTATTTCTGTAGGTCTTGTTACATGGCCCAAGGGGGGACCGTCAGACTGAGTGACACAAAGCCATTAAATGCTGTATTTCCCTGGTGCAAGGCCAGTAATGAAACACCTCGAGTGAGAGGAGTCTGTGCCACCCTGGGCAGGGAACAGCAAAGCTGTGGCTGCTCAGGAGCTGTGCCTGGATGGAAGGTACAGCAGATACAGAGCCTGGGGGCAGGTCTGCAGCAGGACAGAGCCCAGACCACAGTGCCAAGGGGGTATGATGGGCACGGCAGCTCCCCGAGCGCCTGGAGGTCCTCAGCATCCCAAGATGCCCTTGTGGGAGGGCTCAGTGCTTTGGAGATGTCATTCTGCTGCTGATCAGAAGTGATAGGTGGGCACATGTGCCCCCCTGGGCAGCTGAGGTGGTGCTGCTCGGGGGCTGCTGAGGCAGGGACATCCCAGGGGCTGCTGAAGCTGAAAAAGCTGGTAGCCCATGGCTTAGACAAGTGTAGCCTCTCCTGGATTAAGAGCTGGCTGGAGGGTCGGGCCCAGAGAGTGCTGGTGAACGGAGCTGCATCCAGCTGGCGGCCAGTCACCAGTGGTGTTCCCCAGGGGTCTGTGTTGGGTCCAGTCCTGTTTAACATCTTTATTGATGATTTAGATGAGGGGATTGAGTCCATCATCAGCAAATTTGCTGATGACACCAAGTTGGGAGGGAGTGTCGACCTGCTGGAAGGCAGGAGGGCTCTGCAGAGGGATCTGGATAGACTTGAGAGATGGGCTGATTCCAATGGGATGAAGTTCAACAAGGCCAAGTGCCGGGTCCTGCACTTTGGCCACAACAACCCCCTGCAGCGCTACAGGCTGGGCACAGAGTGGCTGGAGAGCAGCCAGGCAGAAAAGGACCTTGGAGTACTAATTGACAGGAAGCTCAACATGAGTCAACAGTGTGCCCAGGTGGCCAAGAAGGCCAATGGGATCCTGTCCTGTATCAAAAATAGTGTGGCCAGCAGGACCAGGGAAGTGATCCTTCCCCTGTACTCTGCATTGGTGAGGCCACACCTTGAGTACTGTGTTCAGTTCTGGGCCCCTCAGTTCAGAAAGGATATTGAGATGCTGGAGCGGGTCCAGAGAAGAGCAACAAGGCTGGTGAAGGGACTGGAGCACAAGTCCTATGGGGAGAGGCTGAGGGAGCTGGGGTTGTTTAGCCTGGAGAAGAGGAGGCTCAGAGGTGACCTCATCACTGTCTATAACTACCTGAAGGGAAGTTATAGCCAGGTGGGGGCTGGTCTCTTCTCCCAGGCACTCAGCAATAGAACAAGGGGGCATGGGCTTAAGCTCTGCCAGGGGAAATTTAAGTTGGATATCAGAAAAAAATTTTTTACAGAGAGAGTAATCAGGCATTGGAATGGGCTGCCCGGAGAGGTGGTGGATTCACCATCCCTAGAGATCTTTAAATGCAGATTGGACGTGGCGCTGGGTGCCATGATCTAGTAAATGAGCTAGAGTTGGACCAAGGGTTGGACTCGATGATCTTGGAGGTCTTTTCCAACCCAATCGATTCTATGATTCTATGATTCTATGATCCCAGGGGCTGCTGAGGCAGGGAGATCCCGGGGGCTGCTGAGGCAGGGACATCCCGGGGGCTGCTGAGGCAGGGACATCCCGGGGGCTGCTGAGGCAGTGGCATCCCGGGGGCTGCTGAGGCAGTGGCATCCCGGGGGCTGCTGAGGCAGGGACATCCCAGGGGCTGCTGAGGCAGTGGCATCCCAGGGGCTGCTGAGGCAGGGACATCCCGGGGGCTGCTGAGGCAGGGACATCCCGGGGGCTGCTGAGGCAGGGACATCCCGGGGGCTGCTGAGGCAGTGGCATCCCAGGGGCTGCTGAAGCAGGGATATCCCAGGGGCTGCTGAGGCAGGGACATCCCAGGGGCTGCTGAGGCAGTGGCATCTTGGGGGCTGCTGAGGCAGTGGCATCCCAGGGGCTGCTGAAGCATCAGCACTCCTGCTGCCCCCATGGGGTGTGTGGGCACCCTGTGCAGCCAGTCTGGAGGGTGCCAGGACACACTGACAGGGTGCCACATCTCATCTCCACTCGAGTGCTGACAGGCCTTGGGGTCACTGCTCTGCAGTAAAAGGCTGCATTAAAACAGGCTGTGGGAGCAGCAAGAGGTGAGATGTGCTGCCAGGGAGGGAGAGCAGGAGCTGCTCAGCAGGCTCCAGGCACCTGGGAAGGAGAGTTTCCCACACTCTCAGGGGTTCTCACACACTCACAACCCTGGAAGACAAAGTAAAAGTGAAAAGGTGGCCAGAAAATGAGTTGGCTGCATTTGGTGACTCCCTGAACCTGCTCTAGTGAGTGGCATCCTTGCCTTTGGTGGGAGGATGAAACTACGTGATCTTTAAGGTCCCTTCCAACCCAACCCATTTTAGGATATCCATGGGGTTAAATGGTGACAAGGAAATGCAAACAAAGGCCAAATGTGCCCAAAGTTGAGAAACAGCCTCAGCAGCTGTTTGCCAGCTTCAAGGACAGGAAATGCAGCTTCATCACCCAGGAGGAAGGCTGCAAAAAGTCCTTTTTCCTCAGCAATTCCCCAATTAGCTGGTTTGGCACAATAACCAGCCCTGCACACCCCAAACCTTCTTTATAATAATGCCAGGAGCAAGAGCAGGCAGGTTGGTTGGCAGCAAGCCCAGGGAGAGGGGAGGCTGGAACAGCCCCTGCAGTGCTTGCCCTGCTCCAAACCCTCCCATCCTCCCAGCTCAGAAGGGCACATCATTTTCCACTTTTCATTTATGATTTATTTTTAAACCACCATATAACTCCAAGTCTACGTGAAGCCATTTCCACAAAACCCCTGCTTGCCAATATCAGCTTTGAATTAAATGTTTCCTCTGATTCTGTCACTGCCAGTTGCCAAACCAGGAACATCTTGAAACAAGGAATCTTGCCCAGGTCCTGCAGCAGCAACTGCCAGGACATAGAGGTACCACCCAAAATTAGACTGTGTGAGAGAGGGAGAGAACAAAGATATGAAGAGGTCAAGAACAGCAGAAGAACTACAGGCACTTCTGGTCTCCCTCTCTTCCATCTGCTCCCCAGGGATACAGTTCTGGTCCTGCTTTACAGCAAAGAGCTGACAAAAACCACTAAAACTAGGGAAATTTTCATTTTTAGCTCAGGCTTGTTCTGTGGAAGGGAGGCCTCTTTTATTACATTTTTTTTTCAGACTTCAGGATCTGATCACATCACTTTAAAAGTTTCCTTTTTATTTCCAGAAGATAAGCTCCTGTCACTTTATTTCAAATGCCTGCACTTCAATATTAGCCACAGGCTACATCAGGAATTATATTTATATATATCTATATAAAAATGACACATCCAAAAAGATGAGGAGGTCAAATTATTTCCCTGCTTTGATGTTTATTTGTGTTTTGGACTGCAGGGCACTTGTGCAATATGCACAGAAATGCCAGGAGAATGAGTGAATCCTGTTCAAGTAATTTAGAGGATGAAATGGTAAAAGAAGCTGCTTTGGACTCAGCCTGATGGCACTTTGGAAAATGTACTTTCTGATCTGCACATTGTCCCTTTGTCCCAGCTTAGGTTTGTTACCACCAGGGCAAGGCTGGCCATAAACATGCCAGGCAGGGCTGGCACTGGGATGTCAAACTACTTTCTGTCAGGGTTAGAGAAGGCACTAGAGGAAGATTTGATACCAAGGAAATATGTACCCTGTTTTTCTTCAGAGCCCTGTGGATTCAAACACTTTTTTTAAAAAATTCTCATCTTTGTACATAATTCACAAAATTGGTGCAAAGTTGCCAGGGGATTGTGGAAGAGAGTTCTGTACCTGCATGTTGTTTGTATGAGTGCCAATGGTTCAGCTAAATAAACTCAAGTATTGCAACTATTAATTGAAATCCAGCCCTTGGCTAATGTGAATTAGTGCTGGATTATAATGTTACATCATGATAAGCAGCTTCAAAATATTTCAAACAGATTTGGAAAGTTGTTCTCCATTAGATTATAAATACTATTAGCAGATAACAAGCCATAAAAGCCCATCACTTCAAAGGGGATCTTCTGGCCATTTTCTAGCAGAGGAGCTGAAGGGACACAGTTTGCTAAGCCAAATCTGAAAGCAGATCACAGCATCTACAATTATTATTGATTCCTGAAGTTATTAACTTAAAGGATTACCTTGTTCACTTCATTTTTGTTAAGGATAACACATTAACTAGATAGAACAAGGGATAAGACAGGCCAAGATTTTAGCTCTAAACGTGAAGGACCTTTGATGATATGCATGAAATTCTTGTGAAGAATTTAGGGTTTTTCCCCCAGAACAATGCTGGGGACAGCCAGGGAAGAGCAGGGGGGTGACTTGGGCTGAGAAAAGGAGCTTTGGCAGGAAATTGCTTCATGTGTGGGACACTCAGCACCTCCCTGTGCCTGCACAGGACTCATCTCTGTCAAGAGTTTGAGGCAGCACTGACAGAGCCAGCAGCTGTGCAAACATGGAGTTAAAAAAGCAGCCACAAAACAGTCCTTCCCAAATGAATAACTCACAGAGGATTAATGAAATGGGGCAGCCAAGGCCTCCCGAGGGAACACCAGACTAAATTAAACTTGCCATCAGCTGATCAGCATGAAGTTTTCTTCTCAGCAAAACCCATCAAAACAGATTTCCTTGCAAAGCACTGCTTAGACAACTAGTTTGTAGTAAAGGGTTCTAAAAATGTTTTCCTGCCTACTCAAGCAAATGAGTCAAACTCTTGCCCAGTCCCAGTGACAGCTTTCACACTGACCCAGAGAGCAAAGGGTTTCCCAACTCCCTCTCTGTGATTAGAGCTGAACTGTCATGCTGAGACCTCCTGGGGTCCAGGAAATAGAGATAACCCTGTAAATCAAATGGGTCTGTATTTAGTTTGTGCTGTCTTGTCACTGGGAACAGAGATTTCAAAAAAGTATTTCCTGAGAAGGATTACACTGGGATCTGTCTGTCTGATCCTCTCTCAGGTACAACCCCTTGTCCCAAATTCCCAGTGCACTCCCTGTGAGCAGTGTGTCTCAATAGCCACAAATCTCTCATATAAACCACATAACAGGTAGTGACACATTTACAGCACTTTTCATCTTTACAGCACTATGTGCTGGTCAGTTTTTATTACACTTACCAGACAAAGTGCTTTCCTTCCTGTCCACTAGGCAAGAGATTTTTTCCCAGACAAGCTTTTAGTCTGGCCATCTGTAACTATACAATAAAGATATATACACATTTTCCCACATTACAGTAATTGATAGAAAAAGTTAAGTGTAAGCCCATGATGTTCCTGCCTCCATTCCCAGCCAGCCCAGCCACATCCTCCTGAAAATGTTCTTTTTATGGTGCCTTAGCACTTGGCACCGTCTAGGCCTGAAGTGCTCCCCCAGGGGTTAGTATTAGGCTCAGAAAGGATGAAAGAATGAACTAACAAGATCAGAGCCCTTGCAGGTTCAGCTTTAGGGGGCACAGAAAGTAAATTTCTAGTTTGTAACACTTGCTTATTCCTCAAGTTATTAATCTCTCCAACACAGTATTTATAGCTGGGCTTGCTGCTTCCCTTTCCCCCAAGTAAAACTGTCACTATTTTAAAGCTATAATAAGAAGCTGATTTCCTAAAGTGTAACTTCAAAGGGAAACTTCCTTCTGCTGCTTGATAAAATATTAATGGGGAATAACAAAGTGTGGAGACGTTGGGCAGAACTCTGGGAACCATCCTGGGGCTCCAAAGCAGCACAGTCTCTGGCTGGAGCTTTGGTTCCTGCAGGTTCTCTGACAAAGGCTCATGCAGGTTATCTGACAAAGGGTCCTGCAGGAAGTTCTCTGTCTTATTTCCCAGGCTGGGACCTGGACCAGAACTGTTTTCCCAGCACAAGCTGCTCCCTTTACAACACCCAAGTGAGGTCGTGTCAGGAGAAGCAGCTGCAGGGCAGGTTCTTTCCTTCACACCTCAGAGGGTTTGGCAGTGAGGGGGCAAGTTGGGAGGGAGGAAGGGAGAGACAGGAACAGGTCAGAGCAAGGTATGACTTAAAGCCTCCTCAAGAGAGTGCACAAAGGATGCATCCACCATGCCAGGCTGCATCTGCCTGTCAGACACCCTTGCAGGTGATACCCTGAGGTCACACACAAGCTACAGCCAAAATGCTCTTCCCCTTTCAGGTTGGGAGGATCTAGTGGGGTTCCCTCAGCCAATATTTGATACACAGATATGCCTGTTGAGTCTTTCAAATGTAGCACATGCCCCTGCCCTGTATTTTCAAGACCAGTCCATGCTCCTGCATGGAGATGAATTTGCAGGAGCTGCACACAAAACTGCTTGAGGAATTCAAACATGTAGGATGGCTGGGAAGCTGTCAGGGGAAGGGAAAGCTGAAGAACAGCTCAGACAGCAGCTCTTGCTGGGGGCTGGAAGCCATCAAGTGCCAGTCCTGGACAGACATCTGCATTGCACAGAGATAACAGGGGTGCTGAGCTGAGGGTCATCATTTCAGACGAGCCCTTCCTGTCTTGTCATGACTCTGTGGCTCTGATGCAAGTAGATAAAAGCAGATATGCTCTGTGGTGATTCATTCAAATTCTCATTCAGGTCTCCAGATTTCCTGCAATTTCTTTTGCCTGCATTGACAGGATTTCTGTATAAAATGAAGATGCTGTAGAGCTTGGGACAGCCAGCCCAGCCTGTGTGCTGCACATGGGCCAATGCAGCAAGGCCTGGGTTGAGATGGAGTGACTGGGCTATGCCTTGCTGCTCGTGCTGTATTACCACTGTTCAAGGGCTTTCTCTCAGGTCTTTCACTGCTTTCCATCTCATTTCATAATAACTGACATAACTGCTATCACAGTCCCTAAACACTCCATTTCAGTTATTTGACAAGCACTCAGAAATATTTTAAATCTGAAGGGCACTACATGAACAAAACAGATTCTGTGCTATTGGTGCCATCTCACAGGTTTAATGTCACCCCTGGCTAATCCCTATAAATATTTCAGCACCCCAAGTCTTTATTCACTAAAAGAACATCCATTTCTGGCCTCTTAAGAGGTCCATCCTCCTGGATGGAGCCAGAATCCCCCTGTGCCAGCACTGCAGCCCTTCAGCCTTCTCATGTGGGAACACTCGAGTCGTTTATTCAGCCTCTCGCAGAGGAATATTCATTAATGTTTACTGATGTAGAATGCACACACTACATTAGTCACAATCCTATAAGTAAACATGTTTTTCATCCACACTACATTAATCTTGAGCCTATAAATAAACAGATAGAGCACAGTCATAGCTTGCTAAGATACCCCCTGCAGAAAGAGAGTTACTGTACCAGAATCCAGCCCAGAGCAGGCTGTGATGTTACAGAGACCATGGCTGTGGTTATTACTGGAGAGTGGGAGGGTTATTTAAAGGAAAAATGAAGATTTGGAGAAGTAAACCTTTCTGTTTTGCAGCACTGATTTTTGGCACTGTCTGGTTTTAGGTGTGAGCTGCCACCCACAGCCTTGGGTAACAACTATATAATAAATCCAGCTAAATAAACCTTGGTGTCCCATCAACTGGATCAGTGCAGAGACTTTTCCTTACCAGATGAGGAATACACAGCACCATCTTTCATTCCCACTTGACCCCCTTCACTTCCCTGTCATACTGAAGGAAAAGCTTTCCAAATTAAATACCCACAGGAATCACTTTACCAGCCACAGAAATGTGGCAGCTGATTGGCTGCAAACCAGCTTGGGATGGAGAGGATTCTTTTCCCAAATAAGATGACAAGGAATTGCAGGGATATGGATTTGAAGCCAGTGGGAGTAGATATTGGTGCCTACATAACAAATGTAAAATCAGTTTTTAACAATCCACTTAACCACCAACCAGTCAAGAAAATGCCAGCAAAGAAAAGAAAATAAAAAGAAAAACCATTAAGTCGATGGAAAGGTACAGAAAGAAAAAACAAAATGAAATTGAGCCCCTTTAACCTCAAGCAAATGGGCCTGGAAACTTGAAAATAATTCAATACAGGGAAAGAGAAAGGAAAAAGGAAAGGGGAAGGTATTGGTATTTAATCTAAGTCACAGTTCCACCAGTTGTGTCTTATTTTCTAGCACAGTATTGGGTGAGACCCCAGACATTTTTGTCTTTGCAATAAATAATATTTGTATTTTTACCACGTGATGAACCTACAACTAAAAGCATCTGAAGCCTCCCTGCCTGTATGGACCTGCATCTGTCCACCCTGAGTGATGCTCAGGAGGCGCTGGAACAGGGAGCACTGAGCACTGCTCACATGGTTGGTTGGTAACACGATGCCTTGGCTACTTTAATTAACTTTCCCACTGGGAGCTGATTGTTTATACACAGCACAATGAAACGTGGTCTTAATTTTTAAGACCTTAATGACAACGAGACAAAATTAGAGCAAACTGTTTAGGCTGTCCCTGGAGATCAGGACTGTTGTGCTCCTCTTTCCCCCACGAGGAGTGGACAAGCCCAACAGCACTGAAGATGATGCTACAGCATGAGATGTATTTGATATACACAATGTGTGAGGCCTGAGCAAATTTCTCTCCAACATTTCCCCTCAAATGTTTTTACTGAATCTTATCAAAGGCACTTAAGCAACCAGAAATAAAGTTGACTATTAGCAAAGTGCTTCCTTTCCTGGTTTTCCTTCTCCAGAGGGTGTAATAAAGGGAAATTTAATTGTTCACAAAAGACAACATCTGCATCAGGTATCCATCACATTTCCACTTGGAAAGCTTCCCAGGGAGGCTGTTGTTTGGTGTGCATTACCTTTATACTGCTCATTAATGAAGCTGATTTCGTTATCAGAGGCCTGGAAGCTGTAACAGGGGGTGATATTTCTGTCCAGAGCATCTGTGTGTGTCTGACAGGAGATGTGCTCCATCAAAAGCCGACACAGATGACTAAACCAGTGGGCAAGGTGTGTTGCCTTTTTATTTTATTTAACAGTAATGAAATGTAACAAGTGCACCAGAGGGACACATTTTCATAAGCAGACAAGCAGATGGGTGAAGAAATTTGACTTGCCATAAAGAGCTTGTAACTGCTGAGCAGCCTGAAAGGCCCCATGGAAAGAGGCATCAACACTGCACAGTGTGTTCCTCTGCCAAAGATCCCACATTCCATGGGGCAGTGTCTTCATATCCTACAGGTGAGACCCCCAAAGCGTGGCTGCTGGCAGCCAGAACCCACACACTGCCAGTCCACATTTCCCTTGAATTCCTGCAGTTTCCCTCTCACACAGAGGTGGGTGGAGTGGGGATGGGGAGGACAGAGGTTTAAATGCAGATTGTTCATTCAAGTGACTTCATTGCCTTGTGGAAATAATGTCTATTCAATAAATTGCATTAGAGTGTCAGAGGTTCTCTACTTCACATGGTCCAGAATCAGACAGGTGCTGGAGGAGTGGTTAACACCAACTATCACCTGAAGGTCAGGCATGCAGACCAACAAAGCCACAACAAGCCAAACCCAGGCTCTTCCCCATTTGCACTGCACCAGTCAGACACACAGCTCAAACTCTCCCATACTTTAAACTGGAAGAGTTCATGGTTTTATGGAACACAGTGGGATTTAGCTGTAAATCTGCTCTTGTCTATGTCTGTGTCACGTGTCTGTATCTGGGCTGTATCTCAGACTAGGGTAGAGATCTCCTAAACCTGCTGTGTCCATCCTGCCATTTTAATGGCAAAAATGCTTCAGAGCCTTTGTAGTTGTGATCACTGCACCCATCCAAAATACCTACAACAAAGCAGGGAAGTAATAAAAGTGCCAGAAATGGAGTAGGAGGGAGCAGTAGGTGGAGCACTCCCCTCTTCCCAGACTCAACTCAACAGGCTCCCACCCACAGCAGCCCTTAATGGCAAGATCTCCTCCTTATGCTCACAGCACACGAAACACAAATTTAACTCATCAAAATCACGATCAATAAGACGTTGCTTAAATTACCTCGATTCAGAAGAAACGAGGAAAATTAATTAGTGTTGCTTATTCCTGGGTGAAGGCTTGCACTGAAGGCCTGGATTGATTCTTTTGAATACAGATGGTGAAAGGCACTCACATCACCCTGGTGATGCTGGTGGGTGGTGGCACTCCTGGAACCCAGGCAGCTCCCTATCAATATTCCACAAGCTCTTTGTTGTTGCAGAATGCTTGTCTCAGAGCAACAACTTGCTTCCATGTCTCAACATGCCAACCTGTTGCTTTGTTTTGCTCAAGTTTTTGTCTTTGGGGATTTCACAAGCAAACCAGTTTTCTTGGTTGTTTGTGTTCATTTGCAAGAGGCATAAGTCATCAAAAGCAGACACAGATGAACACTCCACTGCTCATTGTGAGGGGTTTTTTAATACCAACACAAGCCAACTTGAGAAATGTGTGTTTATAACCAGTCAACCAGATGGAAATATCTGATTTGCTATAAAAAGCTTATAGCTGCTGAAAATCTTCAGGATTTGCTGGAAGGACTCAGCTGGAACAAATCATGACAGGGTACTAAAAAGACTGAACCTGCTTTGTCCCACTGATGTCTCAGCATGAGTTTTCTTTCAGCTGTGCTGTACCTAAGGAGGTGCTCTGTGGTGGGACAGGCAGTGTGGAGCAGCTGCTGGAGGGGAATGGACAAACCACAGGAGACCCAGCCCTTCTCTGAATGCACATCAGCACTGGAGCATCTTCCCACTGCGTGTGCCAGCTGGGCTCCTTGGGAGGGATTCTGCTCTGTGCACTCAGAGATGTCCTTGCAATGCAAACCAAGGCACAAGGAGTGGGGACAGGCAGGGGAATCACTCCAGAAGCACATTGTCCTCCAAACCACAGCACTAGCACAGCCACAGCCACACACACAGAGCTTTCCTGGGCAAACAGGCACCTCACAAGCCACTTCACAATCACTGGAGTGTCTGTTAACTCCAGGCAGAGCTCGCCCCTCTACAAACTGCTGATACCCTCCAACATCAGAGTCCCTGCCTCAGGTACATCTTCTGAGAGATTCCAGCTCTCAAGAGCCTGACCCCCCCCAAAGAAACAGCAGATTGAGCCAAAAGTGCTCATGTCAGAAGTGATCAGGTCTCCAGATCCAGCCTGTGCTAGAGGAGATGCCCACACCATCCTGGGGGCTTTCAGACCTCCTCAGCTCACAGAGACACCTCCCAGCTGTCCCTTGGAATCCTATTTCCACTCCTTTACCCCATCTACACCCAAAGGGACTGTGTTACTTTCTACTTGTTAATCTCTTTTGCAAGTACAATTCAAATGAACTTGTCTACAGGCTGTAACATCTCTCCATCATCCTCAAGCAGAGCACGCAGAATATAAATTTTTTAGTCTTCACAGGCAAAGCAAAATCTATTAGTATTCTTCTGCACCTAAAATGAGATCTGCAGAGACACAAAAGATGTCCAAAAGCTGCCATGGGCTGTTAGTCCAGTTGATCTGGAAGCCTATCAGAGCCAGTGAGCCCTTTCAAGACCCTGGGAAATGCCTCATCTCTCCTCTGTGTGGTTTTTCTCCTGCTCCAGGCATACACAGATTGTATCCTGATGGGGGAAAAAAACCCTGCTCTTCACTTTATAATTTATGTTTTTGTGAAAGGCAGTTTTCCTATTTCTGGCTGTGAGTCTCTGGAAGCCTGGATCAGAAAAGGGTCAGGGTTCTGCAGCTATCCAGGCTGTCAGGGCAGGTACTGTGATAGGAATTAAGTGTCTGTTCAATATAAATGAAAACAAGAAATACCCACCAAGAAACAGCAAAAAGAATAAGCTGTGCAGATTCACAGTGGATTTGGACACTGCAATGTGACAGATATCCTTAAAAGCACTTCAGAAGCAGCTTCATCAGCCCTAAACACTTAGTAAATGAAGCTGTTGATGTTTGCCAAATGCCACGAGTCCTGTTCAACACCCAGGGAGAATTCAGCTTCCCACTGGCCACGTGGAGAGCCCCATCACACAGCCCTGCAGTGGGAAAGCACCAAACTCACCCCCAACCCCTCTCAGACAACACTCCTACCTGCTTTCCTGGGGTTGAGGAGGGGAAACATCACTAAAAACCATGTTCTGCTGCTTTAAAGCCCAGCAGTGATGACTGGAATCCATAAATCAGGTTGGAGGGGTTTTTTTTTCCCCAGACTTGTGGGACTGCTGCAAGCATAATTAGGTTTTGGGTTTACAAAAAATAGCAGCATCTGTTGCCTGCTCTGTGCACGCTGCCAGTCTGAGGGGACTGCTCTGGGCTCACTACAGCTTTTGTTCTCACAAACAGAGAAAACTTTGCCAAGAATGGAGCAGGGCTGCTGGCCAGGGCCTTCAGAGCCCCACAGTGTACGTGGGACTGGGAGGAAGAAGAGGAAGGGTATTGAAACTCAGAGTGCCTCATCCCTCAGTTCAATTTAATTTGATGAGTCTCCGTTTAAATTAATACAGGGAAAACTCCCAACAACAGCTTCTGCCAACAAGCCCATTACAAAATAATGCTGCCATAAAATAATCACAAACATATGCCTATCTCTTGCTTTAAAGTCAGATCCAAGAATTTAGAAGCTGAGCAAGCCCCTTGTTGATTAGCAAGGAAACATCTTGCTGGGTGAAAAAGCTTTCCTTCCTCATCCACAACAGAGGAAAACATCACAGCAATTCTACCAGAGCAGCACCATCTTCAGCAAACTGGTGAAGGGTTAGAGAGTGATCTGTTAGTCCTTCTCCACTTCCTGCAGGAGACTCTGGGTGAGCTTTGAAGCAGAACTATGTATTTTTTGATTCTTAATTATCTAAGCACTGCACATGTTATTGCACTGGTCACTCATCATTCTGTAGAGCTGTGCCAGCCCAGAAGCTTCTATCCAAATCCAAGTGAACTTCTAAAAACATTTGGGTTCAAAACCTTGGAATTCCATCTCATTCAGTATTACTTTCTTTTCTAGATAAGTGACTCCATCAGTCCCTCTGATTTCAAACCTGAACTCCCAACCTGTCTGGACTCTGCACCTGAATCCTCTCCCTCCACATGGTGCCTCTTTCCTTTCCCTGCACATCACTCTGCTGCAAATGCACTGCTCAGGCTTGATGGTGCTGCTCTTTTCCTCCTCTGAAGCCCAGAAACACTGCCAGGAATCCTCTCACTATTTTTAAAGTGCTGCTTCACTTCTTCAAGCCTGGAAATTTGCTCCCATACCCCAACATCTCCCACACAGGGGGTGACCCAGTAGATTATTTGGCTGTAAGAAGCATTGATTCTAACTCAGGGGACCATGTTCAGCCAGCTCAAACTTGAATACATTTTTAGGAATACATTATGTATGAGAGTGTAGCTATCCAAATGAAGTGGGGGAAAAAAAGAAAGAAAAAAATCTGAATTTTGAGAGAGGGAAGAGTCAAATTACCTGCCCTGGAATTTTATGAAGGGAACATAAACATGCATTTCATAGCACAGGGGATTGGCAGGTGGCAACATGTACTCCATACTGGCAGAAAATGGGTGAGACATTTTGAAGGACATTAACATTTTGAAAGACATCATCCATCATGTGCTTCTGAACCAGGAGCAGCCACAGACAGGTCAGGAGCAAGAGCCTTTACACTCTGTCTTTGCTACAGCCACCAGTAAAGAATTGCAGTAAACCCAAAGTGAGTTGTCATGCCATGAAACACAAGGTTGTGCCAGGGCTGTCCAAGGGGAAGGGCATTATTTCTACAGAAATAAAGCAAAATCTCTCCCAAACTGTGTCTAAAACATGTGCAAAGCTGCTGGAGAACCTCATGCAAGAGGCTCTGCAGTCCTGCGGGTTTTCTGTTAAAGAGCTTTGATGTACCAGGTTTGCAATTATATCATTTGCCTTTTTATTTTCTTATCTACTCTTCTAAAAATGTAGAGGGAAGAAACGTTTAAAATAAATTGATGAAGGATTAATTAACAAGTGCCTTGAACTAAAAAGAGTAAAAAGCCATTAAGTGGACATGTAGAGTGAAAATGTTATAATGATATGCTACATCTATATGATTAAGAAGTTAAAATGAACTATGAAAGGAAGGTGGTGTTGAAGGCAAAATAATAGAACTATTTCCAGCACATTTCAAACAAAAGGCTGGTAACATGAGTTGTCAAACATTTCTGAGATCAAAAGACAAAAACCTACCTCCTGGGGAGTTTAAAATAAAGTTAAAAGAAACATTTCTGCTTGCAGAAAGGTGGGTAACAGACACCAGAAATGAACATTTTCAAGTAAACTTTCCTGGGCCAGCAGAGTCAAACCCAGGGGAGACCATGGGGGATTGACAACTAAGAGAAAGCCACCCCAGCCCTAAGCATGTTCTGCAGGAAAACAGACAATAACACCCCAACCACATTGTGTTAAATGGGCAACTTTGGGCTAGAAAAACCTCATTTTCCTTGGCATGGCACAGCCTGCCCTGCCTGTTGAGAGGCAAAGCCATCACTATTGGGAATGACCTGGGATAACCAGGAATAAGTGACATAGAGGAGCCAGTGCAGGGAAATGGGAATGACCTGGGATGACCAGGAATCAGTGACACAGAGGAGTCAGTGCAGGGAAATGGGAATGGCCTGGGATAACCAGGAATCAGTGACATAGAGGAGTCAGTGCAGGGAAATGGGAATGGCCTGGGATGACCAGGAATAAGTGACATAGAGGAGTCAGTGCAGGGAAATGGGAATGGCCTGGGATGACCAGGAATCAGTGACACAGAGGAGTCAGTGCAGGGAAATGGGAATGGCCTGGGATAAGCAGGAATAAGTGACACAGAGGAGTCAGTGCAGGGAAATGGGAATGGCCTGGGATAACCAGGAATAAGTGATGTATAGAAGTCAGTGCAGGGAAAGGCAGATGCCACCTTTGCTCTGTGATGTCTGTTGGGCACCAGCTCAGTAAATCCTGGTGGGAAAAGGAAAGGGTTACTCAGGCACTTTTCTAGGCACAGACACTGTCACTGCTTTGATGCCTCTTCAGTTTTTGGTGCAAAAAGGTGAGGAGATAAAACCTGTTGAGAACAGCACGAAACCCCCCTCAGTGGCTCAGTGCAAAGGCAATTAGCTCCTTCATTAGCAGCCATCAGGCTGCTCCAGGGACACAAACACCTCCTGGCCAGTTGGAAGTGCTAATCTGGCAATTCTGTCAGAGGCCACCGAGATGGAATTAATTGTGGAGTCAGGGGGTAAGTGTTGCAGAGAAAAAGCTCTTCTTCATCTCTCTCTCAGTCTAATCTTGTTTCACCCTCCAGCATCAGCAGACACATCCAGTCAGGCAACATCTTTCGGGTTTGTTTTTTAAGGGGTTGAATACTGTCCTAAACAGCAATCACAGGCCGGGCTTGGAAGCAAAACACCCATCAAATACCCATGGACTGCAGTGGAATTTCAGGTGTGGAGTAAATGCAAGATCAACACAACCATCACTGTTACAACAGCACTTACAAAGGCACTTTATGCTTCAGAAATAACTTGAGAGCTGCCAAAGGAACAAAAGAACATGCACTTTATTGAGCAGCTGAATGGAGACTCAGCATTGCTTTCTACATTGCTTGGGCTGGAAGGGCTAACAAGAATATTCACTATCAGAAGCACAAAGACATGAAAGGCTGGGAGTTTTTTCTAAAATCAAGAAAACAAAACATGAATTCTGAGAGCCCTGTGAAATCCAAAGCAACACACACAACAGCTGAAAGAAATAAGCCTTGGGCAGCTCTGAGTTGTAAACCAGGACAGAGAAGAACCTTTGGTGGCACCTGATAAATCTCCCAATGCCTTGTCATAACCTCGTGGCACTGTGAGTTACAGTCTCTAGTGTGGCATTTTGAGAACTGCTGTTTTTACAACAAAATCAGCAAAAAAGGGGAGATATAAATCATCAAGAGAAGAGGAAGTGAGATTTTCATTTCTAGCTCTTTATATAGGAGTGTGGCCATACTGGAATCCTGGAAAGAACCTCTTAGAAAATGCCACAGATCTATGGTACAAAGCAGGATTTTGGAAATCTTTCTTAACCAAAAAGGGAAAATAAATCAAAACTCTGACACCTCTGAAAAGAGAAGTCCAAGAAGTACTGTGGTATTCTGGGTTCAATACCACATTACTGCTGGATTTATAGGAGTAACTACAAAACTATCTGAATTAATATAAACCCCAGGCCAGCTGATGATTGTTCAGAGATTCATGAGGCAACAGGAGTATTTAGAAGGATTTTACTTTAAGCAAACTTTATGAGGCCACACAGAGTCAAAACAGAGCCCTGAAATAGGATTGGGAAAATACACTGAGCATCTAAATGAGGAATTCCATAAAACAAACTGCAATAAAGACCTTTAGAACACATTAGACGAGGGTAAATATTGTTGCCAGCTCACAGCAAACAACTGACAGGCTTTAGGAGGCCTGTGAGGGAAATATAAACTCACTTAGATCTGGTGTGTACAAACACAAGAAAAGCATTTGCAAGCAATGTTTTGTTGGTGCTGGTGGTGCCACAATCAGCAGCTGCACTGGCTGATCTGATCAGTGGCAGGTTCGTTCTGTGCATCCAAAATGAGCTCTCAGGTAACCCAATTTTCCCAGAGACACTTGTGTGACAAATGCTCGGTTAGTACCAGCCTGCTATTAATTTTTTTTTTTTATTTTAAATCCACTCTCCTCTCCAGTTGCAAGCCTATCTCTGCAAAACTGATGCCATCTTGTGGTGGAGAAAACCTCTGTTTGCTGATGGTTTCCATCGCCTGTAATGGCCAAGATAATCCTTGACTAACTCGGTGTTACAGGAACAGTGTCTGAGCTCCAGACTGGCGTGTCCCTCCCAGCCTTCACAACTGCATTTCCATTAAACCCTGAAGGGTTATTCCAGCACTGTGAAATTAGTGGGAGCTTTCAGAAATCAGAACTGCCTGCAGAGTTCTGCCTCGTCCAGAGCTGAGGGACCAGACCTGCTCACACAGTGAGTGCCTCCAGGGACAGCCCACACCAGGGCTGCTGCCTCCACAGCCACCTTTTTTATAGGAAACAACTCACTTTCTTCTCTTTTGCTGAGTCTTTCTCTCACAAACTCACTACTTTGAGTCACCTCCAATCCTGCCCCTACTTCTGGCTCCTTTCAAAGCCAGTACATAGCTCACAGCACTGTCTCTCCTTTCTCCTTTTATCACCTGGAGATGTTTCATGAACTTCCAGATGGTTCACTTGCATTATTTCTACTTTCACAGTTTTTCCAAGCTGTGTTTTCTACATACTAACCTTATGTGTTCCATGGAAGTCTGATCTTCCCTCCTCCTTTCTTTGCCCATCTCTGGGCAAAACAAGCTGTCCCCCCATTTGTCCCACCCTCTGTCCTTCACCAGGGTGACGTCCTGTGAAGTGTAAGAGCAGCTGGTGTAATTTGGAAGGTGTGCTGCTGGATGGAATGACCAGGAAAGGCACGACCAGATCCAGCTCCCTGCTCAACTCTACAGGGTGCAATTACTAATTGGTCATTAGTTACTTGCCCCAACCTGCAAAACACTTGATCTTTAAAGTTACCAGACCTCCACGCTCACCATCACCCCAAAACCTTCACAGACCTTCTTGGGACCCTCCCCTACAGCTCCAGCTCCTGCAGCAGCAGGTACCTGAGTCAGGATCATCACCACAAGCCAGGCTTTGGTGCTCACAACAAAGCCACAAGGAGAAGGGCACTCGTCCCTCTCCCCCAGGTGCATGGCCAGGGGTCCCCAGGCTGCCCTGAGCCTCTGCAGGCACCTCAGGTGGTGGGGCTGGAGAGGGGCACAGCACCAAGCACAGCTCAGAGCAGTGCTGGCTCAGAGGGGCACAGCTGGGGATGTGCTGCTTTAACATCACCCTTCTAACAGAGGAGTGACAAACAGCTTGAGAACCTGGGACCTGCTGACCTCAAGTCTCTCCTCCAGACTGTGAAAAGCCTTTGCATTTACCACTCACCTGCTTTAAAAAGTATTTTGCTCTCCCAGTCCAGGCCAGAAGAGCCATTTACATATTGACCAGCAATAGCTGAGGAACACCAGGAATGAAACCTTCCTTATGCATGTCAGTGAGCATGTTGGATGAATGACAGTGGCAGAGACAATTTCATTTCCAAGTCCTGTTTCTTGATAAAGCTCCTGACTACAGGTGGAGAACACAGGAAAAGGGACAGCATTTGCAGTGCTTTGCCCCAAAGCACTGAGGTTGAGCTACCACCAGTGGGAACCTTCCTGGCTTCACTAAAATGCACACAGAGCTGCTGACCCAGAGCCTGCAGCTCCCACCTGGGCTCTCCCCAGCACTGCTGCTGCCCCTTGTGCCAGGGATTATGCCCAAGGCCACCCATTCACCTGCCTTGGAGCTGTCCCACCTCCCCAAGGGTTTCCAGCAAGTTCTCGTGTTTCAGGTTGCAGAAACACCAAGTTTTGCTGAATAACAACTACAGCTAAGCAAATCTACCTGCTTTGTGAAAGATCTGGAGCAGTGGGGAATCCCTTTGTATTTTCTTTTCCTCTAATTTATTTTTCCTTTATTAAGTATTGGATTTTGTTTCATGTAAAGGTAAACAAGGTTATCACGCAAATCTTAACCTTATAATGGCAGCTCCCTTGAATTACTTGATAATTAACCTCTAGGCATAACACTCATCTTGTTCAGTTATACCTTCATTATCATCAGATTCATTAATTTCATCCTCTGTGTGCTAAAACATTGCATGGTTAAAGGCAATATTTAGAATCTTGGAGAGGTTTCCCATTGTCTGCTGAGGAGTTTGTACAAGAAATATTACACCATGAGGATCAAGAAACTCATTTTTCCTTTGAATCCTTGGTATATTCAGGTAATAAATTAAACTAATATTAGTACTTAATTATTTAATTGCAATTTCAGTGCATGCCAAGCATAGTGAATGGCCTTGAGATGGACCCAGGGCATGGCTGGGTGAGCAGCCTCCTCCTTCCTGCAGGGCTGGAGGAACTGGGATCTGCTGCCACAGGGGCTGCTTGGCCCTGGGGTAGGAGTTCTGCTTGCTGACACACTGCTGGCAGCAGCTGAGCTTGCTAATCCTCCTGTTAGGCAGAGCAGTGTAAGCAACTTGTCTCTTTTGATCCCATAGTTGTTCTTGGCAGTGCCTTACCTTGCCAGGCTGCACATAATTCCTCCATATTCCAATTCCATTGTTACTGCTTTAAATAAACCCCTTTGGAAGGTAGCCAAGAGATCAGTGAGACAGACAGAGGGAGGTGAAGGATGGAAACCACCATCCAGGTTACAAGCTCCAAAAACCCTGTCCAAGTGATACAGGTGATGGATCCAGACACAGCAAAGTCACCCCATCAAGGCTGGCAGAGTCTTTCCAACCCTTCCAGGGTAAGCTCATCAAATTATCATTCATTATAGCTATGACTGAGTAAAATGGGGTGTCACACCATTTATCTTCAGAGCATTGAACAGCACCTGCTTGCAGAGCGTGGGTTTGATGAGATTCCCCCACCCTCCCCTCCCCTTCCAGATGTCCTTCAACAACTATAATGTAAAAATAAGGAGGCCCAA
Source organism: Pithys albifrons albifrons (assembly GCF_047495875.1). Taxonomy (NCBI): domain Eukaryota; kingdom Metazoa; phylum Chordata; class Aves; order Passeriformes; family Thamnophilidae; genus Pithys; species Pithys albifrons. Next base: position 16,195,723 of record NC_092472.1, on the reverse strand, counting down.
CCTATTTCTGTGTCAGCTTATAGAGCCTTCCATACAGCACCATGACAACAAAAAGGTACTGTATGAACAGAACATGTTACCAAACCATTTCACTGCCACACAGAACCTTTCTGTGCTCTGTGACCACTAAGAACAAGCACAAAGTTTATAAAAATAGCTGTCCATGTTCCAGCCAGAGCCACAGTGACCAGAACAGCTAAGGTATGGAGCACAGGGATAGTTATTTAAATTACTAAATTAAATTTTCTGTTATAAAACACAGTATTTGAGCTTCTTAGTAAATCAACACCTTTGGCAACAGGTAGAGGTTAATGCAACACCACTTGTAGGTGAGAAGTGATACAACAGCCCTGCCAGAGAGTGAGAGAGAAACATCCCCCTGCCCTGCTGAATATATTTGGTAAAGAGAGGAATTAAGTAAATACACATGCAAATATAGGCAGGCCAATCTAACAGAGGCCTTCAAACTCAAGTGCTAACATTTGTACAGCTTATGCTCTGCACATCTCTGTGTACTTTTAAGCTACAGCTTCATTCACCAGGACAAACATGAGTTGCACCAGAAGAGCAGGTGAAGTGTCTCTCTGGACACTGGAGCCCAGATACAGGGGGGAAGTGGAACTGAAAATATGTCTGATGAAAGAGAGACTTATATTTTAATTTTATAATGAAGGATAATTCAATAATACTGAGTTCTGAAAAAGACACCCTCTCAACATAGAAAGGATCTGGCAATTCAAAGGTGTCCCAGCACTGGGCAGTGATAATTTTCCTCAATATCCCTTTAGAAAACTAACCTCAAACATTTGCCATGTCACAAATCTGCACTTTCTCAGTGTCTTCAGGAGGTGTCTCATGGTTAGTTGGGGACAGTGTTTAACAGAGTTAGGGAGTGAGTTACTGATGTGCAGGAGCCCTCAGCTCCACAGCAAGGCACCTTCAGGAGGCAGGGCATGAATCCTGCAGGGAACTTGTCTTCTCTTTAAAAATAAATAAACAAATAATCCTGACTTCTCAGCTATTTACAAATCTGCAGTCACATGGAGAGCTGGTGAAGGCTCCTGCCCATCCTTACACTGCTCTGCTCTGGGCTTTGGACCAGCTTTTAATGACACTTGTGAGTCCCTGGTGTGGGGCTGGCACTGCCCCAACAGGGATGAGAGCAGGGGTTTGGCTGTGGGTTTCATGCTGCAGAATCATGCCCAGCAAATTAAATTAAATTAAGTTATACTGAGGCCTGGGACCACTCAGGGATCATTAAAATGTCAATTAATTAAAGCTGGATTTACCAAAGGTGACGAAACAAACTGTCATCTGTTGAATCTGTCAAAATCTGAAACTGAAGTTTCCTGAACAGATTAGGTGATATTTTAAGGTGAGAGTGGAGCAGGTCAATTCTTCCCACATTTACTTGCCTTTGTAAAGCTGCTTTCTGACATTAAAAAAAAAAAAAAAGAAAGAAAGAAAAAAGGCTTTGAAAAGTCAGTGACTCCCTCAAAAAACCACAATGAGACCAGTTTCCACTAATAATCCCATCCATAAATCACAAAATTTCAGGAATCAGTTGTAGCTTCATAAGATTAAAAATGTCAAAGTAAAATATTTAATTGAGAGGGCTCAATTAGTACTACAACCATCTAATGGTGCCATTTATAATGTAACTGATGTTGATTTTACCTGTTGCTTTTACATTTCCTTGGGATCAAACCAGACAATCTCTCATTAAACACAAGAGGGAAACTGAAGAGGAAATGTATTTTCTAGCAGAGCAGAATTAGAGGAATCTGCTCCCAATTTGTTTAAATGGCAATTATAAACTGAGATAACTGCAAAAAGACAGGGATTTCAGAAGCAAAGACCTGCTCTTTAGCAGCCACATTAAGAACCTGAGCCATACACGTGTCTCATCTCATATCTTTTCAAAAAAACTAATTAAAACCATGGCATAGTGTCAAGATTTTGTGTAAGTCTAAAACTCATTTCCATAAACTAATAGAAGGTTTTCTGGTTCATCAACAAGGCAGCTCCAGCACAGGCAATCAGTCCCTTCCTGGGCAACACTCACTCTGGGTTATGACAGAAAAAGGAGATGCCAAAACCTCTTGGGCCTTATTTCTTGAGTTTCAAACTCAAAAGCCACAAGGTGCAGGGCAGAGGAAAACAAATAAAGGACTCTGGTTTCTCCCCAGACTAATTATTTGCCCTGCAAACACCTGTACATTGCTCAACAAAGCCCTGCTCTCTGACCTCCAGAAATTACTAAATGCTGCTTACAGAGCTGAGGAGTTTGTAGGTAATGCCACAGAGACTGGAAATGTAAATGTTGCCTCCATTAGATTGGAAGCCCAGAATTCAGCTGCTGGAGAGCAGCACTCACCCACCCTTCCTTGTCACCTCTACCACCCAAGAATCAGCACAAGCTTTGGCAGGATTCAGTCCTGTATGAACAGGACACAAAAGACCAAATTTCTGCCAGGTATCCTTGGCATGTCCCACCTGGAGAGACAGTCTCAACCTCTCTGGTTTTTTATCTCCATCAGTAAAGGGTGATTCCTACTTCAAGTTTTTGGAGAGGACTAGAATTAGCAGAGAATCAGACTGTGAAATGGGGTAAATCAGAGAACTGTTCAGGCTGGAAAAGCCCTCCAAGACCACCGAGTCCAACTATTCACCCTGCCAAGGCCACCACTAACCCGTGTCCCCAAGGCCACATCTACGAGTGTTTTAAATCTCTCCAGGGATGGTGAGTCCAACTGCCCTGGGAAGCTGTGCCAGTGTTTGACAATCTTTTCCATGCAGAGATTTCCCCTGATACCCAATCTAAACCTCCCCTGGCCCAGCCTGAGGCTGTTCCCTCTGCTCCTGTCCCTGTTCCTGGAGCAGAGCTCGACCCCTCCCAGCTCCCCCTCCTGTCAGGGAGTTGCAGAGTGAGAAGGTCCCCCCTGAGCCTCCTTTTCTCCAGGCTGAGCCCCCCCAGCTCCCTCAGCTGCTCCAGACCCTTCCCAGGACACACTCCAGCCTCTCAGTGTCTTTATTCAAGTGAGGTGCCCAAAACTAAACACAGTTCAGTCCATGACACAGTTCATGACACCCTGAAGAGGTCACAGGCAATCAATATTAACTTAATTAAGGCTACAACTCCCCAGTGCACAGGCTTTGCCCCTAAAATCAATGTAAAGTCTCCCCCCTCCCAGCAGCTGGGGCTCAGCTCGCTGCTGCTGCTGCTTCACACACCTCATACTAGAAATGACAGAGTACACAGCTTAAAAAAACATCCCCTAAAAGCTCCAGCTTCTTGTGTGCAGCTTATTTTTAATGTGTGTCATCAAATGAGGGGCTCAGACACGATGAAGGCGAGGAAAAGAGCAGGAAGGATTCCTGTCACAGCACATTTGATCCAAATCTCTCTGCAAAATGCAGCACAAGCACTGGAATTATCAACTCTCACTGCTTGAGAAGAAAAGACAATTTTTTCCCCAAAAAACATACTGTTTTCAGGAGGTTCCCCTGCACTGAGAATGTCTCTTGCTCACCAAGCTCCCACTCATTTATTTGGCTGTGCTGACCCCCAGAGTCCAGCGCTCTGCATGGCACATCCCTGCCCAAATCCCACCGGGCACTCACCTGTTTGCCACCCGCTGCCACCAATCCAGAGAGGTTCTCCTGGAACGATTATTCCCCCAGGCTGGAGATGATTGCACCTGCCGGGACCTGAGAAAACAGACATTTACCCCACGGTGACTCAAACTGCAGCATGTGTGAGAAGCTGCAGAATTAACCAGATAAGGGGGGGGAATTACACAGGCATTAGAGTAAAGCACATAGAGAAACTCTTGGGGAGCTTATTATCACTGAATAAGCACCCACTGGGGTAGAAAGGAATCCTTTATTTCTGCCACTTTAGTCCAGGGGAAGTTGATATTTTATTTTATATTATGCACTTGTAGAACTTTCTAATTACATTTTTCTGAAATAACTGTATGTCATATTAACTATCAAACACATCAATCAGACATTATTAAACACACAGAAAACAGAGGTGGATTAATTTAGGTTAATTGTTCTTGGGTGGTTGCTGCATGAGAGAAAGTGTTTAGACCACAGTCACAATGTTAATGGACACCAAAACTTCTCTAGCACAGGAGGACACATTTTTATTGAGGAAATCCCACTTCAATAAGTGTCTTTCTCTTGCACAAAGCAGTAAAAAACCCCATCTAGTTTCCTTTACCCAGATTCAGGTCTCCCTGTGGATGAGAGTTTAAGGCTTGTTTTCTTTCAAGTTTAATGCACCTTCCTAGTTTTTTAACTTTTCAAGCTCAATGACACCTTCAGCCCAGGGAAGAAAAAAAAAGAGTTTGGCTTCAGGAAAGAGGCATTTTTCATAACTCAGATGGGAATTATCCTCCTTCTCACCCCTTCACAGATGACAACCTGATAAAATCTCTATATATCCTGGGAGAAGGCAGGATCTTTCTTCTTGGCTGTGCTCCCCCCCCCTTTGGACTGACACTTGTCACCTCAGCTGCTGCCATAGCTCAGGGGACACTTGTGAGCAGGGACATCAGCCCTGAATCCCCTTTTGTCACCCAGGTGACAAAGTGGCACAAGGTGCTGCCCATCTGCTGAGCTGGTTGTCACTGACACTGTGCACACACAGGGGACAAAGGGAACGTGCTAAAGCATGAAAAAGAGAAAGGAGAAAAGGAGTCATAATAAATAACATCCTGGAAAGGAGCCAGAGAGTGGAGTTGCTTGATGGATCATCCAGGACCAGAAACCCTGTGTCAGCAGCCAGGCTGATGGCACTGATGGATCACCCATGCTGGGACAATCCAATGGGAGTAAAACCAGGATCACACCTGGGCTGGATCCCTCAGGAGCAGCCAGAACCTCAGTGCATCCCACCACCAGCAGCACTGCAGCAAGGGAGCCCCACAGTCCTTCAGCCACCTCCTGAGCTGCAGTATTTTGCCATAAACAAGTGTGTTAAATGCTGGAACCAGTTAAATGTGGAACAGCTATTTGGGAAAATAGGCAGCTCCAAAGACAGGTTAAGCCAAGGTGGTGTATCCTCAGTGTGTCACCTCCTTGGAGGAAAATACACTTAAGGGAGGGATCCCAGAACTTTTTGTTCCTCCAGTATGAGCTTCAGGGATGCAGAGAGGAAGCACAATGGAGAAAACAAGGCTTCACTGTACCCTTAAACCTACAAAATGCCTCCCCCAAGGCTCACTTGCAGCAGGAGGGGCTGCACCCACCTTTGCCCAAACAACAAGCCACCCCTGTGACACACAAACCCCAGGGCTAAGAGCTCCCACCACTTTGTACCTACCGCTTCTCCTGCAGCTCCACCCTCACTCGCACACCCTCTCCTTGGGCTGCAGGGTTTTGATGCCCTATGGAACCTGCAGCTCCATCCTCACTCACACACCCTCTCCTTGGGCTGCAGGGCTTTGATGCCCTATGGAACCTGCAGCTCCATCCTCACTCACACACCCTCTCCTTGGGCTGCAGGGCTTTGATGCCCTATGGAGCCTGCAGCTCCATCCTCACTCACACACCCTCTCCTTGGGCTGCAGGGCTTTGATGCCCTATGGAACCTGCAGCTCCATCCTCACTCACACACCCTCTCCTTGGGCTGCAGGGCTTTGATGCCCTATGGAACCTGCAGCTCCATCCTCACTCACACACCCTCTCCTTGGGCTGCAGGGCTTTGATGCCCTATGGAACCTGCAGTTCCATCCTCACTCACACACCCTCTCCTCAGGCTTTGATGTCCTCTGGAACCCCTCTGGTACATCCCCCTTGCAGCCAACACGACTTTCCATGACTTCCACCATGGCAACTTTCACAGAAACTGCTCCCTGTTTTTACCTGGTAGGACAAGTTGTTTGGGACCATCAAGGAGCATAAGGCATTTCTTGCAAAGAAAAAGCAGGAGACAATCCAGAAGAGCAACCAGAGCTCCTCTCCCCAGGGTGGCTGAGGAAGGGGTGGGGCTGGATGTAAATGAGACACAAACACCTGTGCTTGAACCAAATGATCCCAATTAAGTCCTCAAGCAGGTGCTCCTGCTTTAAGTAATTTGTTCCACCTGGTTAGTTTAACTTTGTGTTAGATAACCAAGTTATTCCCAATGTCACATACACTTTCAACAAAAGAAGCCTGTTTTAGATTCATGATACAGTTATTAAAAACACCTTATGTAACTGGCAACTCGACTGATTTTTGAGCCAGACAAACCTGCTCACACCACCCTCTCCTGCAGGCTTTTAAACCTCCTTTTGCTTGGAATGTCCATGGGATGAGACAGGATGTGGTGCAGCACAGCAGACACGGGCTAAGACACATCCTGCAGCCTTTGCTCTTTCCAAAGGCAGGATAAGGGGGATTTTAAGAGCCACAGAAGAGAAGAAAATGCAAGGGGGTGATAGACCCCCAATGTCATTACCTGTTGTCTGATGGGTGTTTTGGCAGGATGCAGACAGATGGGAGGATAAAGGGAGAAGCAGTGCTGGGAACCACAGTGGTTTCCTGACATCAGGCTGGGTGGGAGAGAGAGCTCCCAAAACCTTAAAAACTCCCTCAGTGTCAGACCCCCCAGCCATTCAGACCCCCAAGCCTGGTCTGAACATGGAAAGTCAATTCAGACAAACTCTAACACTCCTGGAATGATTTTATCATGCTCACCTTTTTAGGTAACCACAAATTCACCTCCCAGGCTGTTTGCCATTAGTCCACAAAGTAGTTGCAACTTCCCAACAGTGTTTTTGCTACTCCCTAACTGTGGGGGGTTGTCACTTGAACCTCAGAATTTCTGTGCACAGGGTCAAAGCTCCAACACTCTGGCACAGAACACGTGCCCTGGGATGCTGCAGCAATGCATTAAAGCCTGTGATATTACACATTTTATACATATATTATTGCATTTCAAACTAAATTGATAACATGCAAATTGATAGTTCACTGAATTTTCCTTATCCAGGTAAGAAATATCAGTCAATTGTGAATTAAATTAGAGCTGCCTGGAAGACTCTGGCTCTGCAAATACCGTGGTTTCCATCAGAGAAAATGCAGCCATGAAAATAAACCCCCAAAAGGCAGAGTCACTCAACAAGGGTTCCAGCATCTTCCCTGGTCATTAAGACCCGAGCTCTGATTTGGTTCAGCTCTCAGAGCAGGGAAATATTCCAGATAAGAAAGTTACAGGGAGGTGGAATGAGGCACGAGGAGGAGATTTGGTTGTGAATAAAGCATCAAGGACTAAAGTAAAACAAAACTTTCTGCCTGTGTGTGTCTCAGATCCATCTGACTTTTCCTGGTCTTCCACCTGAAGAGCAGAGCCCAGTAGTTTCTTACAGTAGGTTCAGGAAAGCTGAGCTGTGTGGAACAAAATGCAGGGCAGGAAGAGATGCTCCTCCCCAGGATGAAAAGAGGAAAGAGGCAGCCAGCAAACATACTGGGCTGTAATGCAATAAAAAATGTCTTTGAACAAGTGCAGGTTTTTCTGATGTTGCCTGTGCAGGTCTGGCAGCTGGAACTCACTGTCAGGAATTGCTTAAAAATCCTTAATAAATGTCAAATGAACTCTTAGGGTGCATTTCCATCCCAACACAATTGTCTCTGACTTCAAGAATATGATGTAAATTATATATCTGCATTTGCCCAGTGGGACAAACTCACCATTGAGTGAGATAACACTGTGGAAAGAGTGTAAAGAAGAAACACATTGTAATATTTAAACATCCTATAGTTAGAAAAGAAGAACAGATCCTTTGGGGCAAGTGTTGTTCATCCTTTAAAGGGCCCTTTTAGAAGATTTACTGATTGAAAAAAAGACACTCTAGCACCTGTAATTCACTGAGCAGAGGCTGGGGAGGTTTGCAGTGAAGGGAGGGGAAGGCTCACGATAACAAGTTTGGCAAATTGAGGCCAAATCAAATGCTTTGAGCTTCAGCAGCTGTGCCAATTACATCTCATTCAATTGCTGAAGAAGAAGGTTAACATCAATCACTTTGGCAAATTTCTGAGAATATTTCGTGTCACTAAGTAGTTAAATGATTTTGTGCTTGTTTACAGTGCACAATAACATTCTGTGAGGCAACACCATCAGTCACTGAGCAACTGTGGGGTGCTCTGGAACCCTGGGTGGTTCATGGCAGTGCTTCTCTAGTGGTCCTGTGCCTCCTACAGGCTTTTTCAGAAGAATCCAGCAGATTGTACCTTTTTTAGTTGCAATTATTCTTTGCCATCACACAGCACCCTCAGCACAGCCAAAGAACAAACCTCCAGCCAGGGCAGAAGCAGTTTTGCCACGTGGAGCCTCCACAGCCACATCCCAGCTCCAGCCCACACCATCCCTGCAGCTCAGGGCACAGGGATGCAGGGAATAATCCTGCTGTGGCCTTGTTTAATCTTTTGAACCCACAAACAAAGAGATTCATCTCTGACCAGATGCTGAATTTCCCATAGTTGAGGCTGTTTCCTGCCCTACCTTTGATTCCAGTTCCAGGTGACTCACGGACCAAATTACACAACATTGCTGCAAATCTCACCCTGGGTTATTCCAAAGTGTGTCATACCCAGCAACAAAGTGGAGAGCTGCTTTTTTCAGCTTGTATCCCTGGCAGTGAGTTTTTCCCCATATTTCCTTTCCCCTTTCCTTTCCTCACTGCAAAAATACTCACCCCTCTGAGGTGAATGAGGCAAGGTGGCAGTTTCTGCTGCAAGGTGCCTGTCCTGCCAAGGGTGAACTCTGGGGTGGAACACATGCCAAAAACAGTAAAATATAGGATGCAAAAAGAAACAATAATAGCAGGGAAAAAAATCAGACAGCAAAATCAAGACAGTGAGATTTCTTCCTGTGTTGCAAAGGCTTTTCTTCAGCCACAGGTTCATAGATTTATAGATTTATCAGTTTAAACATGAATAAAAAGGAGCCAACTGTGCAGGAGAAAAGTCATTTTGAAATAAAATAAGGAATAATTGCAAAGTCCCCCAGCTGCATAGAGCAGCCCACAATATGTCATTATCTGTTCACCAGGTAATTAAATTTCACGACCCCACGTGGTAAATTTGATGTCCTACATTGGTATTAACAGATGAGGCACATGGAACATTTCTGGAAAATGAGAGAGCTCAGTGAGATGTATTGGAAGCATAAGGCAAAATGAGTTGGGCAACTTGTTTAATCTTTTACTTTGTGGTGTTATTAAAAATTATAGAATCACAGAATCATAGAATCGATTGGGTTGGAAAAGACCTCCAAGATCATCAAGTCCAACCCTTGGTCCAAGTCCAGTCCCTTTACCAGATCATGGCACTCAGTGCCACGGTCAAGCTCAGGTTAAAAACCTCCAGGGATGGGGAATCCACCCCCTCTCTGGGCAGCCCATTCCAATGCCTGAGCACTCTCTCTGCAAAGAATTTTTTTCTGCTCTCCAACTTCAATTTCCCCTGGCAGAGCTTGAGCCTGTGCCCCCTTGTCCTATTGCTGAGTGCCTGGGAGCCTATGGGGGCAAACTCTCCTTTTTCATGTGTTTTCTCTTCCCAATTGCACTCCCTGAAAGGTTCTGCCATCTGTGCCCTCAACCAAGGGCTTTCCCACCCCCAAGAGAAATGCTCTTCTCCTGCACCCCAGCGGGCAAACAGCTTTTAACCTTCCCTTGGAAAAGGAGCAGAGCAGAGTGTGGCACAGCACCAGGGCAGCCTCTCCTCTGAGCATCAGCACTTGTGAGTACCAGTGTCCCAGGGCATGAACTCAACCCAGGGTTTGTATCTGCTGAAATTAAAGGCGAAAAATAAAGCCCCGTGGAGTGCTGAGATTGTTCCTCCCTGTCAGAAGCCAATGAAATCAAAGCAGACCCTGAAATGTTTCATTAGTTCAGGCTTTATTCAAATTAAATGATGGGGAACTACAGTGTGATTTTCTTTCATAATATCAATGTGTTTCTCGAGGCGTTGGTCACACTGGACAAGACAGCTGTCAAGAGAATTACTTTGCAAAGTCCTTGCTCCTCCACTCATGCAAAAAAGGTCTTTAATTTAAAAAACAAGCTTAAACAGTCAACCAACTCGTTATGGTATCCTGCCAGTTACTGACCCAACAAAGTCTGGTTTACAAAACCAAAAGATTTCACACCCAGGAAAATTATTTCACAATCATTCGTTACTCTTAGGAGTCTTTTTGTACATAAAATATACAAATTAAAATTCTCGATATTTATTTATTGTCACTGGAAAGGAAAATAATTTATAAACCCATAAGCAAGGTAAGAGTAGAAGAAAAAAAGAGAATTAGACTGTAATGTCTAACACACTCCCAAGCACTGCAGCTTTGAGCAACAAATTATGTGAATGTGATTTGTGGGCATGATGTTAAACCAAGGGGGCACCTGCTTTGGTAATACATTAGCAATGAATCCCAAGGGTTAATTCATCTGTAGGACCATCAGCTTGAGGAACAGGCATTGCACCTCTCTGGGCATTCAGGGGTTTGGTGCCCAAACACCACAAAGGAGAGAACAGTGTGAAGCCTCCATGGGTTGGTGTGGTGCAAATGCTGCCAAGTGTGTTCATGGTAATTACACACTGTACACATCTGTACAAAGGAAGTGTTTGGAAACACTGAACAAACTGAAAATTGGTTTTAATCACCCCCAATTTATCTATTAGGCACAAATGGAAGAGATGGACTTGATTCAGACTTTTTCAAACAACAGATTGCTGGAAACCTGCCTGCAAGCCCAGCCCTGTGGGCACCCACAGCTGATGCTGTTGGGGCGTGGGGGGCACATCCCTGGGGTGCTTCCCCTGCAAGAGCAGAGCCACCTTTGGGAAACCCAAGGCCAGAATCCCACAGGGGGTCAAGCACAGAGTAAGCCCCAAAAGAGATGGCAACAGGAGCTGAGGCAAACCCTCATTTCACAAAGGATTGATGCGAGGAAGCAGCCCCAGTTTGGTCTGTAAAGCTCTTATTGAACCTCCTGCAATAATTTGGTTGGTTTGGGCAGCCTGGGGGTTGTGCCCACGCTGTTTTGGGCAGAGCATCTCCATCTTCAAGCAGCTCACACAGGAGCCAAGAAACAGAACCATCCAGTGACAGCTTGTTCCCCAAACTAACTTGGAACCAAACGTGTGGCACAAGTAAATTAAATCAGAGTATTGAAATCATTGTAAAATAATAATAATCTAAGAGCAGACTGGTGACTGAGGTAATGGATTTGAATTTATCTCATAATGTGGAGCCTAATGCTGTCCTCCTAATAAGTTAGAACCAACACAAGAGCTATCCCAGATCTTAGTTACATGGCATTTCTTGTGCAGAGAACATACAGAGTCACATCCACATCACAGCCACCAAAACCTGCACTGCAGTGCACAAATCAGACCCAGAATTGAACAGAGGAGTCATTGACGGCCATAAAAAGCAATCCCAAAAAAATATTTAAAATTGTCTTATAAAAATATTTACAGTAAAATTTGTTAGTGCTAATGCTACGTTTTCAGTCCTAGAAAAAGGCAATCTGTAAAGGATCTGGCTCAGGTGCTCAGGAGGAACAATACAAACACGAAACCACACGCCAAAGACAAATTCCAGAAGCGTTTCTGGGTGGGCTGGGGGAGTTTACAGCTGGTTCATCACATGGAAGGGTTGTTTGCATTGCATAGCTGGAAAACGAGGTCACTTGACTTGCATAACACTGCAACCATTGGAGAAGGAAGAAAGAAACGTGTCATTTGCCATCGAGGAGCACTGGCTGCAGCTGGAACAGCATTCCTTGTCCCTGGCACAGGCTCTGAGTCCCAGCCCTGTCCAGGAAGCCACAGGGCTAAACCAGCATGGGCATAAATGCCATTTTACAATAGCAGAAAAACACCAAAACCTGCTCTGCATGTCAGGAAAGTATCTCCTGAATAGATGGGTAGCAGGGGATAAAATGATCCCCCCTTCAGGCATAGCCACTATTCACATCTGACAAACACAGCATGTCACAACCTTGCACCTCTCCAGCACTACCTCCTGGTTTTTATCTCCAGCCCACAGAAACTCAAGAGTCTCTGGGTAATCTTTGCCTCAGTGAAGCCACAGGAGTGAGCAGGTTGCCTGGGAACTGTTCCCAGCTGCTGAGCTGTGGTGGGGCTGTAGCAGCTTTTATGGTAATTTATTCAGCTTTATGTCTGTACAGACCTAACAAAGGCCATGTGTGTCCAAATGCTTGTCCACCCTTGTCCAGTCACCTCAGCCCATCAAGAGGTGCTCCCTCTGACCAAAACCTGTCCCATTTTATCCTTTATTCCCACAGGTTGCATGAAAGGGAACCACCTTTTGAGCCTGTGAATTTGAGTCCATCCAAACTGAGGTCTCATCACCTTCCTTACAGAAGGAAGATAAAGATGTATCTCAGGACTCTGATCCAAAGGCAGCAGCAGTCAGGGATAATTCCTACCAGGATATATTCCCACCAGGATATATTCCCACCAGGATACATTCCTACCAGCCTCAATGGCTTTTACAGTCAGCAAAACCTCACAGAAGAGCAGCATTTCATACTATTATTTTGGCACATTTCACTGCAGATTGTAAAACCCAAAGCAAAATGTTTAAATGTTATTATAGAAAACACTAATTCTTTTTTTAATTATTACATTGAAGAGCTCTGAGCTGACATCCAATGGAAGGGTAGACATCAAGAATAATACTACCTTTTCTTTGGACAGTTTGCCTTTGTAAAAACAAGAACATCCAAAGAGGAATGGGAGCTACCCAAGCTCCCCCACAAAGGTCAATCCCTCTACAGGGGGGAGACACAGCCAAGGCAGGTGCTGTTCCCCCCACCCATCTTACAAGGACTGTGCCAACTCAAACACCAATAATTTACAGAAGTAACCCACTCCTTTACAAAAGCTGCACAAGATGATGCAGCACAGATCCCTCTGAAATAAGTTTTTAAGTATTTTTCTTTCCTGCTGTCGAAGGTCACAGAGAGTCTTTTTGATCTGTGGAGACAGAAATCAGCAGAACAACACTAGCCAGCTGCCCACAACAAAAAGCCTCAGCTGATCTATTGGAGAACAAAAAAAACCAAACAACAAGTAACAAGAGCAGAGAAAATACTTTTCTTCACTAGTTCCCTTTAGCTGGGGAGCTTCTGGGAGCTCATTCCTGTGTGCAAAAGCATGTCAGAACTCACAAGGAGACAGAAAAAAGTATTTTAAAGTCAAACATCTTAAACAGAAAACTTTTAAGAATTTGGTATGTAAGCAAGACAGCTCTGTTACAGCTCAGTCTAGATTTGTCTGTTTTGAATAATCTTAGAAGTTCTTCATACTGATAGAGGAATGTCTTCAGTAAGGGCGAGATTAAAATAGCAATTACAGTGACAGTGATTAGTTAATCTCCATGCTCTGGAAGCATTAAAACACTGCAGGTATTTTACTTGGCTCACTAATTCCTGCTTGGGTGGCAGAGGGTTCTTGCTGTGTGGAATGTCTCTGCATTAATGGTACCATAAGGTATTTTTTAACATCTAAATGCTCTGTTACGAAATGGCATTGAGATGCTGGACAGAGCTAGAACTGGGGATTTCAGCACAGCTGAAATGTGTGGGTTGGGAATAGTTTCTATTCAAGCAACATTTGTTTCACAGGAGCAACAAACCCCGTGGGAGCAGCATGTGTTTAGTGGGGCTGAGAAGTTCTGAGTGGCTCAGGTGCTGAGACTTCAGCCCCAGGGAAGGCACTGCCCAGCAGGTCCTGTCAGGTACAGCACACACCATCCATGGCAAGTAGAAAAATCACATGGCATTTATTTCCACCATAGGACAAGCATTTCAGGGGTACAAACAGCAGTCCAGTGGCATGTACAAAATGTATGACTGAGACAGTGTCACACTCGAGCCAGAGCACCCTGTTCCAGTCCATTTCTGCTGTTTTTCTCTGTTGGAACTCAGAAGTTTCCACTGCCAGTAGTGAAGTCCACCCTCCAGGCACAGTGAGTAAGTAGTTCAACCAACAATGTGCACGGAGCATCAGTAGTGAAGAAATCCAGAAATGTCCAGTTTTACTCACATGCCCAAACGTAGCAGTTTTGTTTCAC
>NC_092472.1:13614122-13621622 GCF_047495875.1 Pithys albifrons albifrons | reverse complement strand
GTATATTTTGCAAGGTAACTATCTGAGCAATAGTCACCATATGAATGAAAAGTAATCACTTCTGCTGGGAAACTGAAGCCATGACACAGCTTCCATAATACCTTCACCACGAGCCTGCATGCATCAGTGCTAGAGAAACTCCATAGCTGATAAAATGCCCTTAAAGGTATGGATGTGAAATCAGTTTAGTTTAAAACAAAATCCGGACAATACTGTACTTAATCACTACTCTGGTGGAAAAAATTACGAAGAAGTAGATGTAGTGCTTCATTCCAAGCAATAGGAAAACCAACAGGGACAGAAAGAGAAGGTTTGGGACACATGGGTTTATGTGGATCATATGACCTCAATACTGATCACATGGTATTTATATGTGCTTGAAAACTGTGATCACACACATATGAATCACATGTGAATAAAAGAGATTGGGTCCTAAAGTCATGAGAGCTGCTTGAAACTCCATGTGTAAAATCAGTAGGCAGAAACCTTAAGCCATGTAAGCTTTTACTGGAAGATCACAGTGAAGAGTCCCAGCTGTTACACAAAAAGATTTCATCTCTATTCATTGCTCAGCATCTGCACCATGCCTTCTACAGCAGTCTGATATGAAACGTCAGAGAAATCAACATAAACGTCACCTGGCCCCTCTCCCACCTACAGAAAGGCCAAGCAATTCCATTGCTCGCTCATTCTCATGAATGCAGCCATGAAAGAACAGGTCAGGCAGGGCTGAGCACCAGGCTCAACTTCCCCCATCCTGCCCATGGTGGGCACAGATCCTCCTGGTAGGAGCTGGACCACTCATCTCTCCTCAACAGCCAAGGTTCAGAACAAAGCTTGAGAGGCTGGAGGCCATTTCATATCTTTCTTCACACAGGCATGACAAAACCTTCCCACTTCAGTCTATTGTCAAGCTCAGCTGATTCTGCAGTTAGAGGATTTTCAGAAGGATAAATGAGTGCTAATGAAGAGGAGTGAGGGCCCAGCTGGATGTAAGGTTTGGCCCCAAGGTTTCTACTGAGAGCCAAGCAAAATCTGGTGTTTCCCAGGCTTATGTTCATTGGCCCCAGATGATGTTCCATGCCTGCACTGACTTCCATGAGTCCTGTTTTTAATCTATTTCCCAATTTATTGCCCACCAATATTTTTATCCAGATAAATTCCTGTAAAGAAACAGCTGTTACATTAGTATATCTGAAATCAGACTCCAGAGGCAAACACTCCTGCTTTGCTGCATATTTCAATATGTTATGGCATCCCACAAGGTGCTGGGCAGCTGCACTCAGGGGCTGATCATCCAGGATCATCACAGCCCCAGCTGTATTGCAAGACAGTGGGAAATCCCAGGCAGTGTCTTGCACTGGGCAGCCAAGTCACTGCTGCTCTCCTCTCCACTATAAACATGTGGTAGCCACCCGTTCCCGAGGTTTCTCCATGCACACTCACCTTCAGCACTTCATGTAGCTAGAAACTCTCCTCCCATTCCTGGTCTTATTTCCCAGCTTTCCTGCACTGCCCACGACTTGCTACAGCAGAAATTAGCCCAGAAGAGGAACAGGCACTCTGTAACTAAGTTGTTCCCTTGAAGGATCCCATTCTGCAAACAAGCACAGGATGGACTGCTTTTTTTGTAGACTAAGAAATGTCCTATGGGCTTAAAAGTGATGCCTTGGGTTTTTGGAAGGTAATGACAAGGTGGACAATAAACGTCGAGGCAGATGGATGTAATTCTCCTCTTTCCCATGGCTTTTGTAAGGCATTGGGAATAAAAAAGGGTTTTTTTCTAGACCAGGATGTCAAAGAGCAGCCTGCTTTTGGGAACATCCAGGTCACTTCATGCTATAAAAGGACCATTATCAAAGCCACAGGGATCTCCCAATCCTCTTCTCCAGCTGCAAGAACCGTGCTTTTGTTTAAAAAATAAATAAATAAATAAATAAAAAATAAGGAACAAGTCCTGCTACTGCCTTGCCCTGCCTTTGCAGGAAATTGGCAGGTTCTCAAACCAAAGATGTCTTCTCATGCTGGGCAGCCTCCCCCTGCAGTCACCATCCATGTGCTCCTGCCCATCCCCTGCAGACCCACAGGAGAGCTCTGAGATGATGGCCAGTGCTATGTCCTTCATCTCTGAGCTTCAGGCCTCACTCCAGTGAAGTGCGTTCAGCATTTGGGGGTAAAAGCTCAACTTCTGATGAGGTCCGTGCTCTAACCAGCTGAACTAATCTCAGGGTCTTGAGCTGCCAGCTGCTGTAAGGACAGTTCATCTTCTATGGACATGGCAACAACTCAAGGTGATATCAGCCTGTGCTGCCAACAGGCTCTGGTCATGCAGGGTGACAGAAGGCACCATCCTTGCCGGGATATTGGGCAAATTTGGCCCTAACGCCTTCCAGCCAATGAGGATTAAAGAATGACAAAGGGGATGATGGACACGGTGCCATGTTTGAGAGTAACAGACGGGAAGGTGCCTGGTTGCTGCAGCAACAAGGCTGGGCTTTTGGGAAGATGGGTTTTTCTTTCTCTTTTCACCTGCCAATCTTCCCCCCACGTCAGCACTCCGCCGCTGCGGGAGACGAGCAGTGACATTTACACTCCCACTAACAAGCTGGCTCAGTGATGGGCAGCTCTGCAGGAGAGCATCTGGTGTCACAGAGCCTGAGCAGAGAGGAGGGGAGGGTCCTCTCAAGCAGACACCATAATTTGGGACTTTTTTTTATTATAAGCATTATTAGGGCAGGGTCATGCACGGAAACAGCAGGCAAATCCTCTGTTGGCCATGCAGGGCTTCCAACGTTTCGTGTGGGTCTGGTTCTGCAGCTGATGGGAGCAACGAGATGTCACTCCTGCCCAAAGAACATCTCTACTTGTCCTGCTGTGAGAGGGAAGGAAATAAAAAGAAAAGAAAATGGGGGATGAGCAAGAAGTAAAGCATCCCCACAGGAGCTATTTCACTTCTCAGCCTGGCCTGTGGTAGCAGGCTGTGTCATCAGCTGTGCTCCCGTGGTTCAGTGTTCCTCAGTGGCCTGTGAAGCTGCCCATGTCTTTAGCTCCCTGGGAGAAGCCTTATTAGGGTAGCAGAGGTGAAACTCAGGCAGCTCTCTCCCTCCCAGCAGGTTTGCCCACTGCTGTGCCTCATAATGCTTTCCTTTGCCTTTTGGATAAGACTACTTTCAGTTCACTCAGATTGTCCCAGTAATAATAGTAATAGTAGTAATAAGAGTAATATCAATAATAATAATAATGCTGCAAAGGAAATGCAAGAAAAATACAACAGCCCCAAAATTAATTCTAGTGGTGCAGGAAACCACTTTGGGTCATCTCCTCTCTCTTACTGGTCATTTTTGCAGCTGGCATCAGGATGAAAGTGGGAATTAAGAACCAGAAGCCTTTCCCAGCTGCCAGACTGCTCTGCCACTGCAGCCAGCTGAGAAGGTGCCCTGCTGGACCATGATCCACCCAGCTGGGGGCGGAAATAAGTATTGTGGCCAATAAAACCTGAAATTTGTGTATTCCTATGCCCAACAGAGCCAAGGGAGACAGATTTCCTAAGGATCTATGGTGCAAGTCAAAGGCCTATGTGGAGTCTCAGATGCCTTGTAGGGATTGTGCTGATACATTTATTTGAGTGAGAGTATCAATAGGTTTTCTGTCCTCTACAGTGTCATTCTTTTTCACAAAGATTGGAGGTCACTTATATCTTGGAGGTCTCCAACTTCTTGTTAAGTCAAGGCAAGAGAACAGGCTGAAAATTATTAGTAATGCACAGACAAACAGACTGCTCCACCTGCGTTCCTGTCCCCATTCGTCCCTCTGAGAAGAGAGCATGTGCTAATCAGCCACATTTCATTAAGAGCCAGGCTAAAAGATTTAGGATGTCAAGGAGAGCAGCGCACCTCCAATGCCTTTGTCCCTCCCTGAAGCTGCTGCAGCCCCTTCAGACTGAATTTGAAAAAGCAAAGCACCTGATGTGGTGCAACCCAGTTTTCTCAGAGTAATTGCTCTGCTCTTCTATATCTTCTCTAAAAATTGCCTGCATTTCCCAGCTAGTGCTTAAAAGTATGCCCAATAATCTGCAGAGATGACTGAAAGAATGTGCAGTCAAGCCTGGAAGAAAAAAATGCATGAAGTCAGATTAGAAAAGACCGGATAAATAATCCTGCAGATACTGAAACTGCAGAAATTAAGAGGATATATCCAGAAATCTCTCATTACAGAGAGCACACGAGAAACATTGGCAAGATTACAAATTGACCAGTGTATGTGTATGAAGGTTATACAGGGGAGAAACCCAACCTTCCTGCCAGCAGCGACCAGCATATCTGCAGTGGTGCAAATACAGTGACAGTGGCAAATCTCCTGTCAAAGTGATGTCAATCAGTGAAGCATGGAAAATGTGATCACTTGTGAAGTTTTTTTCAGCAATTGAAACCCCACAGGAGTGGCCCCACACCAACCTCAGCATCTTTCAGCAGAGGGTTCAGGATGGCAAGTTGCTCCCCATGATACTGGATTCCATAGCAAGAGCTCCAGCTGGGTGGAAGCTTGAGAGCTCACATGGGAAGTGGGCCAGATGAAGGAGAAAAAGAAATATATTTTTATCATTCTTGACTGGAACCCTCTTTTCTTCTAATTAAAAATATACATCTGTTACAGGACAGTGTTTTAATTTTAATAATCAAGATATTTTCATGCTTTGAGGGTTAATTTTTTGCCATCAGATCGTAATACAGAAAAGACAGAATCCTTTTGCAAAACATACTTGCCTGAAGGACAGTGCTGGTGTCAGGCAGACTGCTCTTGTATAGAAACCTTTCATGCTCATGTTGGTATTCCATTTTGGACCTTCTTGACATGGCTCCGATATACTTTTCAACTTCCTGAATCCTCACCCTTCCCCAGAACTGTGGGTTGCTTATTGTAAAACCTGCCAAGCAAAGGAAGTGAATCAACTCTCCTACATGGGCATGGAACAGGCTGTGCCACCCACTGGTCTGCATGTCCATGAAGTAGCACAGAACACCAAGAACTGTGCAGAGGCTTCATTACCAACTGCAGACACTTCTACAGGCATCAATATTATTTCTTCAGTGTGTGGTTACATCTCAAATGAGCCATATGCAATTTTCCTCCCACATTCAGGGATCAGGACTGTCAGTGCTGGTCAGACTCTTGTCACTCCAACAGATTTGCAGTGACCTGTTGTGTTGGCTTCAGGGAATCTCTACAAACAAACAGGTATCGAGTCAATATTGCAGAGCAGCAGCAATTGTGGAGCAAGGGACCTCTGTCTGCTTGCACAGTAGAGAAAGCCTGTCCTAGAAACAGGAGCCTTGCACATGGAGCTGAGCCAAGTTTGGGGTCCTGTTGCTGCCCAGATTACCTCCAACTGAACCTGGTCAATATGGAGAAGATTTTGAAAGCTGCACTGGGTGACATCACTTGGTTTCCCTCACAGTGAAATGAGTTCTTCTGATATTTGCCTCTTCCCCAAAGAGCTGTGACAATTCATTAGGCAATTGTAAAATCAGAATGTAGCTGCTGACTGTGAGTTGCGGCCAATTAATAGCCCTATTTATTGCCAGCCACATAATTAGCTTAGACATGCATCAGCAGGTCTTGATTGCATATGAAATAACTGCCTTATTACATAGAAATCAAATGAGTTTCTGAGGATAGCTCAGGTGTCACCTCAACCCCAATATTGAAAAGGAAAAAAAAAAAAGAAAAAGCCCAGCCATTTTGATGTGTTGCTCAGCAACAGAATTTGCGGGGGAAACAATCTAGGAATGAAGGAATGAGCATTTCCAAGAGAACAGGTTATTTCAGGAGAGACATCAGGGATGAGCAAATGTCACAGAGGAGGAAAACTTTAATTTTTTTCCTCCTTTAATCAATAATTCAAACTAGACATTTTGAGTAAAGTAAGCATTTAAGTTAGCTGATTGAAAAACAGAGATCCCAAACCTTTACACAGAGTTACATTGCTGAAGAAATGTTTGTTTGTGCGAGGGAAACATTAGATTTACTAGACACCGAATTAAAAATTTAAAGATGCTCTTAGAAATGTCACTTGTTCATTTAAAGAGGAAGAAGATGTAATGCCAACATTGCTATATTGTGCAGCATTCCTCCCAGAGCAATTTCATCTTAATTTTGTTATTCTCCTTCCCACGTGCCCTCCCCCCCCGCCCCTTCTCCTTTCTCTTCCAGGACAAGACAAGTGCTCTGAGTCTCAGCAACGTGGCGGGTGTTTTCTATATCCTCATCGGAGGGCTCGGACTGGCCATGCTGGTTGCCTTAATCGAGTTTTGTTACAAGTCCAGAAGTGAATCAAAGCGGATGAAGGTGGCAACCCATTCCACGGCCTTTCACACCTTCTCTCTGATCCTACCCCAGCTCTGCCTTCAGAGACGGATGCACAGACCATGGGTGGAATAATGGGATAATGGAGTGACCATGTCACTCAACTTGCTAGAAAGGAATAGCAGCATCAGAGGGAGCTAAAAGAGGGTCAAGTGGGCTGTAGTGGGGAGCTGATGCAAGATCAGACGTGTGGTTTTAAAATCCAGATATAAAGCAAATTCATAGCACAAATGGTAACAGAAACAAGTTGAAATTCCTTAAAATTAACAAAAGCAGACTATGGCAATGTGTGTGAAGCATGGATGAAGTGTACTGGGGTTAGTGTGATACAGCTGTTACTGCAATATGAAAAAATCCCCAAACTCAAGCACTTAACAGCAAGATAAAACTGTGAGAGCACAATAATGAATCACATCCTGTTGTTGCCTTTGCTGGCACCCTGCTGGCACCATTTCCAAGTTGACAACAGCAATATATGCTCAGAGCATTGTTGCCCTGGAATGGATGATGTGGGCTCCAAATTCAGAATTACTGGTCCTATTAGGGAGAAATTGGCCTCCAATGCTTCCTGTAGAGGGTTTTTTTAACTCTGCCCTGTCATGGTCTTGCAGAAGCATACTTCCTACAACCCAGGAGATCTGTTTCAGCCCTAAGTTCTTGTGTGCCTAAATTTCAGAGTGTCATGTCAAGAGTGGATTAGATGTGAGAGCCTTGAGGATACACATTTAATGCAGCTTCTGTGGAAGAAATACATCTTGGCTCAGATGACTAGCAAAGACAATCCCTTATACAGATACCATGGTGTAGAGGGAGACAGTGGGATATGTAACACATCCCTTTTCTTTCTCAACTTGACCTCTCCCATGAGCATGGAACTCAGTAGATGAGGTATGCAGTGAGTTTCAAAAAATCCAGACAGATTTTTACTTCACTGAAACTCACCCAGAATCATAAGGAGAATAAGCAACCATTTCCTTGGGGTTTATGTCACCATTTCACAACATGCTTAATGTTTTATCAGCAAAAATAACATTTCTAATACACTGAAAGTGTGCTACAGCTCTTTTCCTGTTGAGGTTCAGAAAATTCTACAGGCAATGAGAGGTACCTTGAGCTCAGGAGAAAGATAATGTGAGC